>NC_142137.1:30208909-30364385 GCF_024610735.1 Ursus americanus
GAGGAAGGGCCACAGGAAGCAGGGTGGAGTAAGTCCATCAGACCATGTTCATGCATCCGAGGGGCAGGGGAAAAGGTGATGCTTCAGGGAGAAATTTTTCTTCCAGGTGAAACCCAGCAGTCCATCTGACCCCTCTGATTAGCATGGTCTGAGACTACAGAAATATCCGTAAGTGACCCCCGAAGGTGAAGCTTCCTCAGGGTTGCATTTTTGAAGTCAATGGAGGGGCGAATTCCCAGAGGAGGGCAGAATGAGAGTTCCAATGTTAATTTTCATCCCTTTACAATGGGCATTCAAAACACTTGGCCTAATGAATGAGTCACCTCTGAGGTCAGCCTTCAGCTAATCAGCTTGTTCTGGGGGACTTTGAGATTCTGAGATGACATCAGATATTTTGTCAGAAAATTCTTGAAACTTGGGAAGATTTGTTTATAAATGGTTGGTCTTTTTTTTTTTTTTTTTTTTTTTTTTGGTTTTGGTTTTTTGAACACCGTATTCTTTTTTTTTTTTTTTTTTTAAGATTTTATTTATTTGACAGAAAGAGACAGCCAGCGAGTGAGGGAACACAAGCAGGGGGAGTGGGAGAGGGAGAAGCAGGCTCCCAGCAGAGCAGGGAGCCCGATGCAGGTCTCGATCCCAGGACCCTGGGATCACGCCCTGAGCCCAAGGCAGACGCTTAACGACAGCGCCATCCAGGCGCCCCTGAACACCGTCTTCTTAAACACACACACACACACACACACACACACACACACACACACACTCCCTCCCTTACAAAACAGCAATGGAACCGGTGGGGATTTGTTGGTGTCTGACATGTGTGGTTCTTCCCATCTGCCTTCAACCACTCCAAAATAACAAGAAATCTAGTTTGAATTTCAAAGATGTTTCTAAAACTTGTGTTTTTGCTGCATCGTGTTATCCTGAACCCTCGTTTAACTTTTCTTGATTTTTTTTCCGTGTAATTGTTTTCATGTGCTTCTATCTTCTTACATCTGAGAAGTAGCACTGAGGACGCTCCATGTGGTTGCTCTGTCCCAGAAGAGCTGCTCAACAGGAGACACCTTGGTGTCACCAAGTCATGGAACTTTGTGTTTTCTCTTCTTTTCTTTCTTTCCTTGATCTTATGCTGAGCTTCGTAGTGTGTCCTCATTCAAAAAATTGGATAAAGAGAAGATGCCGAAGACATTCAATTTGTTTGTGTATGTCAAAGCTATTTTAGGATTTAAACAAAGAGTTCTGAGTTAGGAATATGCCACAAAAGAAATAAGATAAGAAGACTGCTATACAGTGAGAATTTAAAAGCTTATGATCTCTTAGCAAAACATAAAGCTTGAACAGAATCTCAAACGTGATTCTTCCTTGTCACTGGATTCTTGATCAAATACCCAATTCAAGTGCAAAGGGATGTAGATACATCAAGAGTCATCACAGCATTATTTTTATAGCAAAAGATAGAAAAACTTAAGTAACCACCTTCGGGGGACTGTTTAACAAACCACGGTGCATCGATACAGTGAAAGAGTTTAGGTAGTTTAAAAGAAGAAACAGCGATGCCCGAAGTATTGCTGCGAGAACATCTGAGGGCTCTGTGGAGCGCCAGGTCCTCGGCCCAGCACCAGGAAACGGAGGGAAGGTGTTTGTGATTTACAGATCACCGTTTGCGGGGGGCTGTGCAACTGTTGTGAGGAGGGAGTGGGAGGGACGAGGGCGCTATACTGGAGGGTATGAACATCCTTCCGAGCCACGCAGCAACGGGAGAGGTGGAGGCGGCCATCTTAGCTCTGCTCCAGGAACAAAATACCACAGCTGGGAAGTCAAAGCTACCGCAGATTTGGGGTATGGCAAGGGCCTTCTTCCCGGTTTCCTTCTGTGGGGAGGAGAAAGAAGCAAGCTCTCTCTGTCTCTAATTATAAGGGCACTAATCCCACCCATGAAGGAGGGCTCGTCTCGTGACCTAATCACCTTCCAAAGGCCTAACACCCTCACTTGGAGAGTTAGAGCTTCCACAGGTGAACTTTAGGAAACATAAACATTGAGTCTGTAACAGTAGTCAAGGAAGGCTTCGAGGAGTAGGAGACCCTTGCGTGGCATCCTGAGGAATGAGAGGCATGCCAGGCTGGCAAGGTGAGGAGGCCTTGCTCACAGAGGTGTGGGCTGCTGGCTGGGCAGACTTGCAGAGCTGCACATAATTCCCCAGGATTAGAGAACGTAAATGCAACTCTTCATAGTGTCTCAATAGCACCTAGGCCACCTGCGGAACGTGTGCTACCAGCTCATGCTGGGTGTTTTGCATTACTTCTTATTTTTAAAAAATTCCATTAAAATATTTATCTTGATTATTGAGTTTTTGGATGCCCCCTTAAATTTTGTACCTGAGGCAGGTGCCTCACTGTCCCTGCCTCTCAGACCATCAGTGCTGAACACTCACTAGGTCCAGGGGGGCCCAACACCTCTGGAATGGACCCTTCTTTCTTCTAGCCCCTTCTCCCCTCAGGCTGGACTCATTAAGCTGGAGAGGGGAGGTGATCGAGGGAGAGAGAAGCCAGCTATGCTCGCTCATTTCCTCCCCGGAAGACCTCCAAGCCTAAAGCAGGCCCCAGCCAAGGGAGGGATAGAGTTTCAGTGTGACTTGAATTTGGGGTTATGCTGTTAGCTTGGACATTTTATTTTACTTACTGAAATAAGACTCTGCTTATGTCTGAAAGGGTATGAGCTGCTCAGATCTCTCTTCAAGAAAGCTGTCACTGCTTCGCTGTGGGGAGTGGGCCTCTGGCTGCTGGTTAAATAGGGTCCACCCCAGCTTTCCAGAGAGCTCATGGCCTTTTCTCAGTGGCCCCCGCCAGCGACCAAGGCAGTAGCACAGAAGCTTCACCATTTTCTACCAGCCCGTGACCACTCAGATGGGCAGTCTTCACTGCAGAGATCCCCGGACGGCTGGAAGAACCTTGTCAGAGCTGTGTCACGGTCTCACCTCCCCTGCCTTCCCCGTGCTCACCCTGACCCAGACCCACTAGCCTCCTTGGTGCTTCTCTAACACCCCAGACCTCAGGGCCTTTGTACTTGCTGCACTCCACATGACACGTCTCTGTATGGCTTCCTCATATGTCTCTCCTTCGCTGAGCTCTTTTTGGAGTACCTTTTTAAAAAATGACCACATCCTTCCCTCCAACTCCTGTACTCCTTACTGCCTGTTTCTGCCTCTACAACACTTACATCTCTAACTTTTATTATGTTTATTGTCTGATCTTTTCCTTTATCATATAAGCTTCAGGAGGGCAAACACATCGCTTAGTTTTTTTCTGTTTTTCTAGCTCCCAAAACAGTGCCTGGAGCACAGTCAGGATCCAATAAATATTTGTTGAATGGATGCAAAGTACCAGAAGGCCAGATGTTCTAAAACATCGACATTGATCATTATTTAAACTTTCCAATCAGGTATCTGTTACTGTGCACACACGGTCTCCTCAACCACAGTCCTTCATATACTCCATGTTTATGGAATCACTTGACATAAGTACTTTTATTAAACATATGGTCTGTGAGTTCATCAAGTGAGAGCACTCACAAAACATGCAGTGTGACAACTCACAGTCCCAGTTTTCCATTTGGAAAGTCACATTGTTTGTCTTGTATCTACGATCTCAATTCACAGAGTGTTTTCATTTCTTCATGGACACCAAATGTTCAATTTGGCTCTTGAAACACTTTTGTTTATTTTCTTCCCAAATTAAACAGCTGAGATGTTACAGGTTTTTCTTTCCTTTCTCATTTTCTCTTTGTCTTTTTTTTTAGTTCTCTGATTTTTTTCAAGAACATCACCCTCAAGGACATCCCACATGACGTACTGTTATAAAGACCACTGATTTGCCTCTTAAAATCACACGGGCATATTCATCCAGAGGGTTGAAAACACTGTTGAAGGATTATTGTGGCAGGAGTGTTCTGATTCTGTAGATTGAATTCATCTGTCATTCACATTGTGATTCTAAGCACTAAGAAAGTCATGCAATAGTCTATATATTACATATTAGATATATATCATACATAATGCATTATTATATATAATCTATGTATTACAATATAGGATAGTTTAAAAGTGTTTTACCGGGGGCGTTTGCAAACAGTTATAAAGCAAATGGAATAGTACAAGGAATGCCATGTGTCCATCACCTACCTTTCGTAATGATCAGCTCCTGGTTAATCCTGTTTCATCTGTACCCTCACACACCTTCTCAGCCTCAAGGTTATTTTCATGAAAATTCCAGTCATCACATTGTTTCATCTGTAAATATTTAAGTCTATATATTTAAAAGACAAGGCCTCTTCTAAGGTAATTATACACTCATATTTCCAATATCTGTTCCTACTTAGATTGTGCAAGGCCTGAGAAAAGACACAGTATAGGAGAATCAACTACAAAATGTCTTCCTGGATTCACAGCTCTTTCCCTGATATGCCTGGTGTAGAGCACAGGCCCAATGAGTATCTGTTGAATGAATGATTGCTCTAGAAATGTAAGGTGAGGACTGCTTATCGTATTTCCAACTCTCTAATTAGAAGTCCTGTCTACCTGAAAGTAGCAATATAGCTAGATTTCGGTGGGGAGGAGGGGCGGGGAGGAGCTACTGGGTCAGAGGCGGTCCTGGACCCCGCCCCTCCTTCTTCCTTTTTCTTCCTTCAGCAGTCTCCTGCTCTCTGTCTCCTGGGTTACATTGTCTTTGTCTTTTGAAGTCTTTAATAGGTTGCCCGATGTGGTATTTTACATTCATTTTCTTTGTCAGAAAAAAAAAAAGGCTGGCTTTTGAAGAGAATGAGAAATTAACACTATTTGGGGCTCATTCGTGTTTCTTCCCATCAAAAGTGGGGGTAACAGTTTGATAGAATTTGCCTCAGAACACTCAGATCTTTGATTGTTCTCAGGAAAGTCTGTCCTGGGAACACAGTGATGATCACACCACCTGATAGATAGCCTTCTAGAAAAAAAAAAATTGATTCACATGAAGGAAAATAAGAGCTGTGAAGTTCCTTTCAGGCGTCTTCATTCCCTCCATGGAAATAACCCTGACGAATTTGTAGTGTTGCGATCCTGAAGCTAATCAGGAAAAGGTCATCCCAGAACATCACTACAATAAGCAGTAAATGGTCTTCAAGTCTGGCTGGCAAGCAATGATCTGGTCTGTGACGTACAGCAGTTTAGAATTTAGGAACTGCCACGATGGGTTTCTCTTACTCTGCAGGTGTTACATGATGCATAATCACTGTCAGTTCCATCTTCATGGAGAGAACCCACTACAGTTCACATTTCCCATCCTGTGAGATCTGAAGCATCTCGAAACTGCCCTAAGGAGATTAACTTGTAGGACACTGATAAGTCCATGGTGAAATACAGATTTCTACAAAGTTATAGACATAAAAAACAATAGATAGTGTTGCTAATTTAGTAGGAGATTTTGGATCATTTGAGTCGGCTTATTTATTAGCAGTTTAGTCAATAATATCAAACAATTTTTAAGAAATTATTTATAATTTGTTTTATGAATGTGGCCAATAGACTTCTAGATCTTAAAAGACCTTGGAGTCAGCTACCTCATAAAACCCATGAGAAAACTTAGGTGTGGGTTTGGGAGTAAATGATTTGGCCAAGGTGACTCAACTAATTAGACGCTAAGCCATGGAAGAAAATAGAAGTCTTTTGACTTTTCCTTAGAAAGTCAGGTGTCCTGGTTTTAGGTTTGGCTTTATAATAAGAATATTCCTTATTTGAATTATAAATATTTATTCTACTTGATTAAAATGAATGTATATATTATTTAATACGGAAGAAAATGTAACAAAAATGCTAACATTTTCTGGAATAAGACATTCTCATTGAACAGCACTAAAGCCCTGCAATACTGCATGGAGACACTTAAGCCTTATGACTGTTAAAACCGGAAAGAATGTAATTTGCATTTCCAGCTCTCACTGTCTCCAGAATAGTGTTCTCCACCTGAAAAGTTGCCTTAGAATGACAGCCCATGGCTTTGTGACCTGTCGGGGTAGCTAGTCTGAACTCTATGTGCAGCCTCCCTCTCTAGCGTGGTCCTGCATCGGGCGGGCTGCAAGGGTGCTCCTCATGAGAGCTGGAAGGAACAAGGAGACAGGGGTCATCTTGTAGCATGCTCACATCATCCCCCAGTTGTTCAATCAAGCACTAATCTAGGTTCTGCCACTGAGGGATTATGCAGACATAATTAAAGTCCCAAGTCAGTCGATTCTTAGTTAATCAAAAAGGGCCATTATCGTGGCTGGATCTGATTGACCAAGGAGAAGACCTTTCAAGAGTGACTCGGCCCTTCCTGAAGCTCACGGACTCCCAGCTTCAGCTCAGGCTCAAGTTCATGGATTTCCAGCTGGCTCCTGACCTTCTCTTTCCACCTGCCTGTTGATGGGCATGAGGCTTGCTTGGGCAGCCCCTGCAATTGTGGAAACCAATTTGCTTTGTACATACACACATGCCCGAGTGTCTCTACCTCTCTGGCTGAACCCTGAGCCAGGCAGGCAGTTCCCATAATGTATGTCTTAATCACAGTACTCTTGATCCCTTCTCCATTTAAGGTGCTATTCACTCAAATGCTTTTTTGCTTTCTTCCTTGCAATTTCTGGAGTAAATTAACCCCTACCTGTCCTATGACCCTCAGTGTTCTAAACTGTACAATAGATAGCATAGCACTGAGTCTAACAATCACGGAAATTTAGCCCATGTTGTTGAGTTGACCCAATCTTGGCATTTTCATAACTAATATTTCCTGGCAAATGGGATTTCTGTTCATTCTTTAAACAATCCCCCTCTAGGCAGTGGTCTCACTTATACCATCTCCTCCTCTTCAATCTGCCATCCTTACCACTGCCAGTTGGGTTTTTCTTTTCTTTTTTTTTTTAATTAAAGATTTTATTTATTTATTTGAAAGAGAGAGCAAGAGACAGAGCATGAGCACATGAGCAGGGGTGGGGCAGAGGCAGAGGGAGAGAGAGAATCCCAAGCAGACTCCCCGCTAAGCAGGGAGCCCGGCACGGGGCTCGATCCCAGGACTCTGAGATCATGACCTGAGCTGAAGTCAGAGGCTGAACCGACGGAGCCACCCAGGCACCCCAGGTTTTTCTAACATGTACATTCCAGCATGTCATTTCCTTGCTTGAAAACGCATCACTGATTCCTCAGGACTCACTGAGTAACACTAAACCTCCTGACATTGGTATATACTCTCGCTCTGTGTTAATCTCCCTGCTTTCCCAGTGTCACCTACATTTTGCCCTCGTGCCCTCACATTGCAGTCCTTACAATTCTCCAAGTGCGCCTTCGCAGGGCCCAGGAACTGATTCTCTGGAGGAAACCACAAACTGCTAAAAGACATGTTTGTGGGCCAAACCACCGTCAGTCCACACCCAAATAAACAACCTCCCGAGAAGTCTTTTATATAATCCACATAGAATTTAAACACGGTCTCTGAACATCAGCAACAGGATTCACGCACCACAACTTTCTGCCAACTTTTACCTCTCAGAAAGTTGTCACATGTCACGTTCTTCGTGCAGAGATCATTCTTTACTGCAGCAGCCCCTCTGCCTTCCCACTCCCTCCATTGTTGTTGGTGGCATTACTTCCCTCCCATTTTCCCGACTTGTTACCTTGGGCTTCCCTTCAACCAAAACATTTTTCTGCCTCATCTCTAATCCTGAAGTTGCTCTCTCACACGGGTTCTTTCCCCACATACGGTGCTCTGAACCCTTCCCTTGCTACCCCTTGACCCAAGTCATGGCCCGTTGTCTCCCGTTGTGGACTCCTCAAACTCCTCTGGGCTCCTTTCTTCCAGATGTTAGAGACTAAGAGTGACCTTTTTCATGTTCTCTTTAATGACATCATTCCTCACTCAGAAACTTACCTACAGCCACCACTGAATCATTCCACAGATTCAAGTTGCAAGTTTTCCACTGGTTTAAATTAAAGTCTCTCATCATAAGTTTAAGGCTCGTTACCAAGCGCCACTTCCACGAATGGCATCTTGCCTTGCTGCATAGACTAGATGTCTCTGTTCCAGCCAGTAAATTCCACTTACCCCTCCCCATCACTTGACACCTGTTCTTGCAATGCCTAGCCCTCTGCTCTCCTCCAAACTTCCCTCTGGCCTCTCCTCTCCACCTGTCTCTCCTTTTCCTTCATCGAACACTCCTCATAAATCATCTTTCTTATAAAGCTTTCCCAGGGTACAACCATTTCAGAAATCTCCTCAGCCTTGTGTAAATGTGAACCATTTGCAGACATCAAAAATTCGCCCTGCTCAATTTCAGAAAGCCATGTATAACCAGTGCAAGTTTAGGGGAAATGAGCCAGAATTTCAGTTCCCATACCCCATTCACGCAATCAAACATGTATGCCAAAATGGCATTCCAGAACCTTGTTTTTTTAAGATGCAGGTACCAGTATAATAATAAAGCACATTGGTAGATACAAGTCAAATTGAGTATTTTAATCAAATAATAAAAATGTTTTTATGCACTTTACATTCCCCTACGTAAGAGAAGGACTCTATACGCTTTCCTTAATTCAGTGTTCAACACTCTTCTGTGTTTGGTCTGAGGTGAAGCCAGGTGTTGGAAGATTTACATCATTAGGGGTCAGGGGGTACACGTGGAGAGAGGAAGAAGAGAGAGATGGTGTTATTTATTATTATTATTATTATTATTATTATTATTACCACCATAGATTCAATCACGAGAAGAAAGAAGTTTATTATTTCAAATAGTTTCTTTAAATCTGAGAAACCAGGAAATAAGCCTGCAGTCAAAAAACATATAAATTCAATCACAGCACTTCAGTCAGGAAAAACATAAGGCCTCGGGAGCCAAATAAGCTTAGCCCAAGTCTCTGCTCAAACATACCCCCCACAGAAGGACTGATAGCATCGCCAATTTAAAGCCAAACTGAGCTGAGTCACTTACTTAGCTCTTGGAGAGCAGAAGTGAAGAGGAATTATTGGTTACTGTGGAGAGTTTCAATTGATAACAAAAACCCCTTCTCAGATGTGAATCCCCCAAGATGGCTGCAGAAGATCTTTGTTTTCAGACAAATTTTCTACTTGAAATAAGAGAGCAAAAAACCATTTTGGTTTCTAATAAAATTGATTGATTTTAATAATAAAACCCCGAGTTTAGATTTTTCCACAATAATATGAGAGTCTCAGGGTAACTGACTTCAATTTCCTACATGTTAATACTCTGAGGTACAATTTCCCAGGTCAGAGTATCAGGAACAAGAGGACAACATGGAGGCGAATGTGATGGCGAGAGTTACCTGTGGTTTCCTGTCTTCATCAGTCTCCTCTGGACCACAACCCCCCAGAGTCCCTGTCGGCCTCCTGTCCACTGGCCAGCACTAGCTTGGCACACCTGTGCTCCTTCAGGCCTCCCGAGGCCCACAGCGGCGGAGACGGCTGTGCCTGGGCCCATCCCTGACCCCTGCTCTGCTGCCTTGTGCCTGTCAGTGAGGGGGTCACCCCGTTCCCCTTAACCACCTGGGCCATCCTTTACTTGCCCTTGGGATTGGTCACTGCCACCCTGACCTCAGTTCCCATGAACTTCTTTCTTGACAAACTCATTATAAACTCACAGATTAATTAATTAATCAATCAATTTATTTAATAATCCTTTTCCTTAAGATTCCTTAAGATTTCCTTACGATATTTATTGGGGGGCGAGAGCATGGAGGGAGCGGGAGGGGGAGAAGCGGACTCCCCGCTGAGCGGAGAGCCCCATATGGGACTCGATCCCAGGACCCTGAGATCATGACCTGAGCCAAAGGCAGACGCTTAACCGACTGAGCCACCCAGGCGCCCCAAACTCACAGATTTAAATGTAGTTGATGTGCTCCAGCTTACTGCAAGTATTATTTTTATGGATAAGCAAATGGAAGGCCCTGCAAGTCGGCCCCTGACTCCTTTTGACACGATCATAGTCGTCGTCAGTAGCGTTTCCAGGCGTGATCGAAGTTAGAGGTTCACCTTGAGAATTTCGTGACCCAGATCAGGGGCCACGTATTTGTCTGAGGAGCCCCAGCTCCGAGGAGGTCAGAATCTGTGTGTTCGGGGTGCTCATTCCTCATGGGTTGCTCACTGTTTCCAGGCCTCTTCAGAGAACAAAGCGAGGGGATTCGAGATAGACGGATGACAGAGGATAGTTAGGCAGACAGACAGGTAGATAGATATTTGTAGAGACAGCATCCCACGTTTATACTAATGTTTCCACTGCAAATTCTAGCTCATGACTGCATGGCTTTTCTTTGATCTTGTCAATCTTATATCTGCATCTCCTTTCATACTCTAAATTCTGGTTCTCGACACCTACATAATTACTTATTTGTTTTACCTCACAAAACACACACGACACTCTCAGACTAACAATAGCGACAATATAATTACTGGAAACGTTTGAAGTTTTGTTTTGTGTTTTGGTTTTGTTTTGTTTTGTTTTGTTTTGTTTTTGCCAGTTCCTTTTGTTCTAAGGATATATCCCACTTGGGATCTACAGTCAATTCCCATGTTGTAAAGTCACTTGAAATATCTCCTCCCTGGGGCACCTGGGTGGCTCAGTCGGTTAAGCACCTGCCTTCAGCTCAGGTCATGATCTCAGGGTCCTGGGAGCAGGCCCTCCATTGGGCTCCTTGCTCAACGGGGAGTCTGCTTCTCTGTATCCCTCTGCTGCCTCTCCCCTTGCTTGTGTGCTCTCTCTCTCAAATAAATAAATAAAATCTTTAAAAAAGAAAAAGAAAGAAATAGTTCCTCTCTGAGGGGATGTGCCATCAACTTGATCCATAGTTAGGTTCAATTTTGCATTTTGTCCTTTCAGTGATTATGTCTTAATATTTAGCTCATTAACCACCTCTCCCATAGATCTTCTCATAGAAGTAGACAGAGATATTATTTTTTCTCTTTTTACTCCATATACTATTCCATCACGCGGATGCTACCGTAGCTGATCCTCCCCTTTTGATTGACATGTGAGTTGTTTCTAATAAACAAACAGCGCTCCGAAGAGTAGCCTCGCGCAAACATCGTTCCGTGTTTGTCAGGGCGTCTTCGTGGTAGATTAGAAACTGGAATACTGAGTCAAAAATAGTCAACAGGATACCCTTTGACCTGAACAATCACAACAGTGCTCCTGAGCTTTAAACGTAGAATGATGCTCCCTCCTCCCAGTCTGTTTTCACTTTCAGTTCAGTATTCAATAAATTACATGTGATAGTCAATACCTACTAGAAAAACTTCGTGTTCGATGATTTTACCTAACAGTAGACAAATGTAAGTGTTCCGAGCACATTTGAGGTCGGCTCGGCTAAGCTATGACGTTCAGCATGTTGGGTGTAGTAAAGGCCTTTTCAACTTAGCGATAGTTTCGACTTACTGTGGGTTTATCAGAACCAACTCCATATTAAGTTGAAGAAGATCTGTATTAGGAAATTCCAATGAAAACAAATATCAGCATTTAAAAAAAAGAAATGCATTCATGTTTGACACATTAAAACTGTGTCTCTCTTACGCAGCTGTCTTAAACAGATAGGCATATATATCTATTTTATAAGTGATAGATTTTAAATTCTCTTAAATTTCCATTGTAGCTTGTAGCACTTTGAAAAAGCATGCGTTGACCAACGGCTATGCAACAAAGGCTTCTACCATAAATAGTTCATTGAAATCCCCATGAATCATTTCAGGATACTCTGTTTAAAAGACACATTTCTACCACTGTAAGAACCCAGCTGTGTCAAGGGACTCCCCAGTGATATCTAGGGCTAATCCTTGCCAGGTGATTGTTTCCAGAAAAGAAATTTAACTTAGAGTCTCAAGCAGGGGAAAGAAATGTATAAAGGAAAATGTCAAGAGAGGCTGTCCTTCTCTGTGGAATGTACAGGGACTCTATAGAGAAATCACTGTGTTGCTTCCTATTTAGACTCGGAAACAGCCTGTAAATTCCCTAGGTACAAGATTGCCTCTTTGATTTGCCCAGCTGCCCCTTCCCTTTGCTCCCCCATTCCAGGCTCTTCATTGCATAGAGGTGTTTCCCACAGTCCCTCCTAAGGCCACACAGGCAACACCTGAGCTGAAATGGGATGGTGTGACTTGTCTGTCATAGCCCACGGAGTAGAAAGTGCCACAGAAGGTAGTAGTTATCAGCTGAGACAGAACAGCTGAATCCACCTAAGAAGTCCTTAGGAGAGACTTTTATTTAAAGATTTTATTTTTAAGTAATCTCTACACCCAACTTCGGGTTCAAACTCACAACCCTGAGATCAAGAATCACACATTCTTCTGACTGAGCCAGCCAGGGGCCCCAGAGGTATTTTTTAAAATCAGTGCATTTGATACCCCCACCCCAACACTACCCCCCCCCCCCACACACACAATTTTTGGTTAATGAATTCTGCCTTACACTGGAGTTCTGGAAAGAATGAACAGAATGAGTTAAGTCAAAAGAAAGGTACTGCTTTTCATGAAACAATGGGAAATACCACCCAAGAGCAAAAAAGTTCCCATTTCCTGAAGAACTGGGAGCTATATAACTTTGGATTCTTGGTCCATGCTACTTTTTCTTCGAATACCTAAACTTGTTAATCTTTGGGTACTGGATACCATGTAGTAAGACCATGATAATATTCTTTCACACCTAGAGCTCTGAAAATTGTCTCCAGAAAAGTCAAGTGCTGAGCAAAACAGTCCATGAGAAAGTTCTGGTTATCCATCGTTCAGCCAAAATACCACACGCACAAAGTTGGCTGTTGAAGTTCGTAAAGTAGAAAGGCCCTGGAAAGGGTCCTCAGAAAACTCAGTACGGTCTGGTCAGGGAATGGCATTTTCATAAAAGGGAAACTTACTGGATACATTTAAGAATTTGCAAGAAGAAAAAAAAAGAATTTTCAAGAATGTTCTGAGCAGATCACCGAGGGTCTCTGGGGTAGCCACACTCGCCCCTCCCCCAGGCAGCTCCCCAGGAAAGTGACCCTTGATGTGGATCTTGCAAGTGGGGGGATATTCATTTTGTAATCACGCTGACCGAATTCAGCGAGGGCTGTAGGACCCTCGGGCTTCGCAGGCCGGGAGAGCGGTTTGCAGTGGGCCGCAGGCAGGACGTCCCAGGGGCGGGAGAAGGCTCGGATACGGTCTGCACATTCCCACTGCCGCCCCGCCCTCCGCCTCCCTGCTCGCCTCCAAAACAGGCGGCCTCGCTCAGATCCTGTTTGCGCCTGGCTGACTTCCTGCGCGGAAGCAGTTTGCCCGTGAGCTTAGCCGCGGAACCCTTTGGAGTTTCCTAGCTGGCGTTTCCTCCTTCTTGTCCTTTTCTCTTCTGCATGTGTTTTCTCAGAGTGAGGCCTGGCGGGGCCCTGGCTCCCTGACTGAATTACAGGAAACCGGCCAGGGCATTCTCCTTCTCTCTCTCTCTCTCTCTCTCTCTCTCTCTGCGTTCCTAGAGAGTCAGAAAGCCTGGGAATGGGTTTGGCAAGAAGGTCTCTGTACCCCCAGCCTCAATTACTTCCAGTGCCACCGACTTCCTCCCAGTTGCAAGTGCAAAATCTGCACCCTTTGCTCTCGGGGGTACTTCAGCTTCCCCCACACCCCCCAGGTGTCCTCCTTGAGCCTTGTGTCAGAAAAGGGGACCTAAAAGTTGTTGGAGGAGAGAACGAGGGATCCTCCCCGGTCTCTCTCATCCTGTTGCCCCTGCTTTGGCTGTGGTCTGTCAGCCTGTCCACTGATGTGTGGTTGTCCTTCCTGCCAGCACCTTTGTTCAGCCCAGGCGCCAAGGCCCCACTGGGAGGGCTGGAAGAGTGACCAGCCGTGCCCCTCGTTCTAACTGTCCTGTGTCTCAGTGTCGTCTTCTTTCCTTCTCAGAGACAACTGCATGTTGTTGCTGATTCTCTTGGAATGAGGTCAGTGGACCTTGTTCCCCCTAAGAATGTTCTACTGTGCTACCGAGAAGGGCAGAAAGACAAGCTAGCAGGGCAGAAAGACGGGAGGAATCCATGCGGGTGCCTTGGCCCTGGCGTCCCTCCAATCTTAGCTTTACCCAAACCTGCCAATACCATTTCCTCCCAGGCTTTTCACACGTATGTGGCCTATCTCAGCTCTTTAACTTTTAAGGGAGCTTTGTGGGGGAGGGGGAAGCTTCAAAGGCTGAACTAAAAAAAAGTACGGGGCACTGCGCACGTAGCCTCCGATGGAAGTGAAAAGCAGAATGTCTGCTTTTACTGGATGGACGCCTACAACTGTGTACTTGCCCATCCCAAGTCTTATGCCAGCCTTCAGTCTCATTTCACAAGGGTCATTAGGGACCCCCAATGCCCCCCAGCCAACTCCCGTGTCCTTGTTAAGCATCTGAAAATGTAGACATCTCTCCAGAGGGAGTAAATGGGAATTCCCAGCCCCCACTCCGTATGACATCCATGGATGACAGTACATTCAGTGTCCCTCATAGACTAATCCAGGCTTCCTCAAAGCACGGTGGCCTGATGAAGTCAGCCTGCTTAGACACAAGCTGAAGCTTTTAGGAGCAAGGATGTCAGCAAGCGTGACGGAAATCTCATTATCATCTTTTTTGGACCTTGCCTTGGACGTTACACAGCATCACTTCTGCTATACTCAGACCAAACAGTCAGAAAAGCCTGCCCAGTTTCAGGGGAGGGAACATAGATGCTCCTCCTGATAAGAAGAGTGTAGAAGGATTTGTGGGCATATTAAACAATATTGACTGACCACCTCTTTGTCTTGCAATTTTTGTTTTCACCCCGATCTTTTCCAATGCTTCTGAGTGGTCTATCCTCAAGCTTCTACCTTCCACACCTCAAATAAAGGCTTTTTCCACATTGGAAATGTTAGCCGTGAGGTAGCTAGGCTTCAAAGATGGCCGCTTGAGGAACCAGGCCGGTATTGTGCTCTTGGGCAGTCCCCTCCCACGTCAACGCTGGGCTGCCACTGTGGAGGAAATGATCCTGTGTGACTTTTGGGGTTAGGTCATGAGAAGCCTTGCTGCTTCCACCTGGGTCTTTCGAAATGCTCATTTTGGGAAAAGTCAGCCACAGGATAAGAAGTCTGACCTGAGACCACCATTCTTTGAGGAAAGGAGTCCCGTGGAGGAACCATGGGAAGAGAGCAAATGTGTGGCCAGCCCCCAGTGATTTCCGTGTCCTCGTCTAGGTGGCCAGACTTGTAAATGAGGAAGCCGTGTTAGAAGCCCAGCCTGGCTGAACTTACAGATGACCCCAGCCCAGCTCCCTTCTGACTGTAGTTGCATTTGAGATTCCAAGTACAATCCGCCCAGATGGGTCTAGTCAGCCTTCAGAATCTTGAGAGATAAAAATAAATTATTAAAGCCAATAGATTTGGAGGTGGCGATAGAGAACCAGAATACCGGGTTCTGTCAATTCCGCCTCAGAATGTCTCCCAAATCTGGTTCTCTTGGCAGACCTTCAACACCATTTACTTGCTAAGGCAAAGCTTGCTCTCTGCTTTCTGTGCAAGGACTCATGCCTTAAAGGGTGTTGGCTTACAGGCAAGATATGCTCAAGAGCAACTATGAAATAAAGATCAGCACAGAAAAAAAGGGCCAGGAGAACTCAGAAATGAGAGGGAAAGAATTACTCTAGCCTGGAGCTGGGGGGCCTGAGGAGGAGGTAATATTGAACTGGATCTTGGATGCCAAGTGGCCATTTGTGGCTTTTGTTTTGTAGAAATAGGGAGCTACGAAAGGTTTCTGAGCAGAAAGGCGATGTGATCAAAAATACATTTCATGAAAATGAGTCTGAAAGTGATGTACAAAGTCAGTTGCACTTGGGAGACATGAGACAGGGTTGGTCCGTGGAGGTGGGGAGATCAAAAAACTATCATGGGGGCGCCTGGGTGGCTCAGCGGTTAAACGTCTGCCTTTGGCTCAGGTCATGATCCCAGGGTCCTGGGATCGAGCCCTGCATTGGGCAGGCTCCCTGCTCAGCGGTGAGTCTGTTTCTCCCTCTACCCTTCCCCCTCATGATGTTTCTCTCTCTCTCTCTCTCTCTCTCTCTCTCAAATACATAAAATCTTAAAAAATAATAATAATAAAAGAGATTAAAGAAAAAAAAGAAAGAAACTATCACAAAAATCCAGGGGAGAACAAAGAATCCTTAAGCCAAGGCTGTAGTAGTGAGAACAGGGTAAAGAGAATAGATTTAAGAAACATTCCAAAGGTAGATACGACCCTGAAACCTTACTTGTTTCACATACATGTAATGATAAAATGATTAACACGACTTCCCCCATTCCTTGAATAAGTGAAAACAAAATAAATAGTTCCACAGTTTTCACTTTCGAAGGAAATGTATGTGTGTGTGTTTTTAAAGAAAGTATCTTTAAAAAATACTTTATGTTCTGGGAGAAAAAAGTAAATTGAATCCATAAGTTAACGTATGTATTGATCACAGATTATTCTGAACATTTTTAGCTCAGTTCTAATATATTTACATTGATGTACAATTTTTGTCACTTATCCAACGCTATGGAACGTTAGTAGTGTAAGACACTCCCCCCTTCCGGAAAAATCAGGGCAACAGTATTACTGATTTCAAAACCAGCAGCGGCCTGCGTTGGGACAATGTGGTCGCTCCAAACATTTTTTAAAGTATGAGCTCCCTCTAGTGGCCAAAACGGTCTTTACACTTAATCAAATCTGCCCCATGCATTTATATTTAAATAATTTCTGTGAGTAAAGTTTAACTTCCTCTGGAACTGAATTTGCACTTTAAAATTTTCTCTGCTTTGTATTGAACAGGATCCATAATATTTATGGTGAATCTCAACATCTATTATTGTTGTAATTTGTAATTATCAGTTTTCAATAATGTGTTTATTGAAATTCACCAAAACACAATTATCACCTAATTAATGTAAAGCTCATTTACTCTAAATTTTCCAGGAAAGTGAGGTCATCATTTATCAGTCTATACAATGTCCTCATTGATGAGCCCATTTCCTCTCACAACTAGTTCAAGTTGAAACGATTCCTAAAATAAACATTTCCCATCTGAATCCCATCTGAATTCCTTCTGAAAGGGGTCACACTCAGCAGATTCCACTGAGATCACCTCTCACACGAGAGAGGAGAATCGGGCAAAGCCCCTGAAAAGAAGGTATTGGCAAGGGTTAGGGGGAGAGTAAAGAAAGCCTGAGCCCCGACTCTGGGACAGGTGGTAGGTTTTATGTTTTATGTTTGCTATTTCATTTGAAGCCCTGGAGAGATCATTCTATTTCTCTTGTATTCAACATACTCTTTTCAAACTCTTGCAGGTCATAATACGGCACAAAAGTAAAGCAGACGTCATCTCAACCTTCGAGGTGCTCAGAGCACTGGATAGAACCCCAGGTGTGGCTCTTCACCCCAACTACAGAGGACGGTGGGGAGCAACAGGGAAGATGTGTCTTCTCAAGGGACGGTGGGGAGCAACAGGGAAGATGTGTCTTCTCAAGGGAGGGGATCTTAAGTACAATCTGAAGGATGCGGAGGAGCGAGCCGGGCAGAGGGACAGTGGGTCCAAGGGCCGGGAGTCAGCACGGGGCATTAGTTCAGGGTGGCTGACACTTAGGGAGTGAGTGGATGATTAATCTCCCATTTTCCAGGTGACCTACTTGACACTCTGAGATGGTAATTAAGAATCCTGCCAAGACAGAAGTGGGGCCCAGTGATCGCATCGCTGCCTGCTGTTCCCCTCGATCTTTTTTACGAGGGAAATGACAGCCCCGATCAAGGCTAACGCCAGGAGTAGTTGATGCCGAAGTAATTCTGGCCCCCCTCTGAAAATGCCTCCATCTTTGACGCTAAAAATGGCCAGGGTTGTTTGTTTTGAGCAAAAGTAAACACCAAAAGTGGCTCGGTAGCCGGTTATGGGGTATGATGAAAAGAGAGAGCTAGCTTTAGGAGTGCAAAGAGTGGGTGGCTTTTCCACTGTCCAGCCTTAGATCGTGGCCCTAAGTTCTAATACAGCCGCCTGGTTCTGGTGCGCTGACCCACGCAGCCGCGGCTGGGAGCCAGCTAGGACCCACAGCGAGCGGGAGACCTGAAAATTGTGTGTCGTCATAATTACCCTTGAAACTCCCTTAAATTACCCATGAAATGATCCATATAAACCCAGTACCATGAATCCTACAAACCCTGACGTGTGAAAATGACTCAGCTCAACTATGAGGAGCACAAAATTAGAGCTGATATGCAGATGTGTGTGTATTCGATCCATTCCGCCTTTAAGATGTGCTGTCAAATCGCAGTGAATGGGGCAATCAGTGGAAAATTCTAAATATTCCTGCTTGCCTGCATAGTTTATTTCATTCTGTATTAACACAAATCCTCTTTGACTTCATCTATTACTTGATTCACTGTTCTAATGCAATTCTTTCAATTTAGGACAGACGCACTGTTGGTGTTGTAAGGATCAAACCAGAGGTTATAGAGGACTGTAAACTTGCGTGTTAACTGGCACATAATAGATGCTCAATAATGTTTGCTGGATTTAAGTCTGAATTTTGTTCCCTTAGGCCCATATTCACATATTCTTTGTGAAGCTGTAGAAAAGAATTTGGCCACCTTCTTCCTGTCTTCCTGGTTGACATTTCATGGATGGTTCCCGTGTGTATCAATCAGCTTCATAAACTAGGACATTGATTGTCTATCTTCCTGAGTATAGTTGGACCTACTTGGGTTTCTAAATTCAGCTGCAAGTTACATGGACATGTGAAGGACTTCAATTAATTGAAGTTAATTTGAATTTAGAGGACAGTTATTTAGTTATATATACACTGATCAATGTCAAGAAGCATTACCAGATGCTGTAAGAGAAAGGGCAGGGAGTTTAACTCTCTAATCAAGCCTTTGCCCTGTCTTTTCTAAAGTAACTACAAATACCATGGCACATCAAAATTCCATCCAACAAAACTTCTATGTCCCAAGTGCTAGCAGAAGCACAACAGGAGACAAAGAAATGGATAATAGATGGTTCTCTGACCCTAAAGAGAATATTTCTCTCTTTTTCTCCTTTTCAAACATAAAAGCAGTTATTTTTGGTAAGATGCAGTCATACAGTAAAACCACAGTCTGCTTCTCTCTGCTCATTAAATTAATAATCATAAGATTAATTATTGGATTAATTAATTAGCATTTCTATAACAATTCTTTTGAATTTAATGACTAGATTAAGGGTATTTTTTCAATATTCTAGCTTCATGATTGTTAACATTATTAATAAAAGTTAATATAATTTAATTTATCCAATGTTCTGATTCATCTGTTCTAGTTAAGAACACCTGACAACTCACTAATAAGGAAATAAATTTATAGGCATTTTTATGTAAACACTTTTATCATCTCAGTACATTGTTATCACTATATCAGAGGGAAAAATAAGAATCTATTTTTATTGAGTAGAAAAGTATTCAAAAATTGTTTTTCTCTTTACACAAATCAGAAAAAGAATGATAAAGTATGGACTTTTAAATTTTTCTCCAGATAGGTGTCTAATGATATGGTTGTAATTTGTAATTCTCAGGCTACTTACAGATTTTGATATCTTTCATATATTTGATTTCTTCTTTTGCAAAGAGCCTATTCAGTTCTGGCCATTTTGCTTATTGATTTGTACTAATACTTGACATTCTGGATACCGGGTTTTTGTTATTGTTGTATGTATTCTAAATACTTTTTCCATTCTGTTTCTGTCTGTTTAGTTTTTAAAGAAATAGACATTTTAATGTAACGTCTGAAAAAAATATTTAGCTTTTGTTTTAAAAGCTATTTTTTAAGAAGTTGTGGTCCATATATACAATGGAATATTACTCAGCTATCAGAAAGAATGAATTCTCAACATTTGCTGCAACATGGACGGCACTGGAGGAGATAATGCTAAGTGAAATAAGTTAAGCAGGGAAAGACAATTATCATATGATTTCTCTCATCTATGGAACATAAGAACTAGGATGATCGGTAGGGGAAGAAAGGGATAAAGAAAGGGGGGGTAATCAGAAGGGGAAATGAAGCATGAGAGACTGTGGACTATGAGAAACAAACTGAGGGCCTCAGAGGGGAGGGGGGTGGGGGAATGGGATAGACCGGTGATGGGTAGTAAGGAGGGCACGTATTGCATGGTGCACTGGGTGTTATACGCAACTAATGAATCATCGAACTTTACATCGGAAACCGGGGATGTACTGTATGGTGACTAACATAACATAATAAAAAAAACATAAAAATAAAAATAAAATAAAATAAAATAAAAGCTATTTTTGCTGGGTATGGAATTCTAGATGGACAGTTTTTCTGTCCATGTTTTAAAGATGCTGTTTCATTCTCTCCTGGCTTGTGTTGTTTCTAGCGAGACATCTACTGTCATTCTCATCTTTGTGTCTCTGTACATAATGTGCCTTCCTGGAGCTGCTTTTAAGATTTTTATCTTTCTCATGGTTGTAATCAACCTGTTTATTATATTCCTTGGTGACATTTTCTTCATGCTTCTTGGGCTGGTGTTTTTTTGGGGGGAGGGCAGCAAAGCAAAGTTTATTGAGTGATAGTAAAGTTTATTGAATGATAGAGTGCAAAGCTCCCAAAGAGGGATGGGGACCCAAGAGGGTTGCCATTGCTCTAGAGGTTTATTGAACTTCTTGGGTATGTGGGTTTATAGTTTTTGTTAATTGAAAATTATTTTAGTCATTATTTTATTAATTATTGTTTCTATTCTCACTCTTCTCCTTCAGAGACTAGAATTACAGGTATATTAGGCCACTTAGTACTCCAGTGCAGTAAAAAAAACCCACTCTTCCTCTGTATTTCATTTTGGACAATTTCTATTGCTTGTCTGCAAGTTTACTAATCTTCTCATCCACAGTGTTTAATCTGCTCTTACTCCCAGCCGGTATGTTTTCATCTAAGACACTGTATTTTTTCATCTCTAGAAGTTCTACTTGAGTCTTTTTCATAACTTTGATGCCCTCACATAACGTGTTCAATCCTGTTTCTACTACCTTAGACATGTGGAACATAATTACGATCATGTCTACCTATGTCTCCAATCTCATCTTTCTCCTCTACTCCTCAGTCACACAATTTGAATTTGAATCAAGTTGGGGTCTTAGGTATTCCCTCAACATTCCCCCATGTTTCTGTTCCACACCAACACTGTTCCCATCATATGGACTATTCCCATAAAAGCAATGCCATGTCTACACTCTGCTCTTCTTCCAGAGTCAGCTCACAGAGGCCACTTCCTCAATAACAACTTTTTAAATCATCTGAGCCAACTTTCTCTTCTTGATTTCCATCATGTTTATTCCTCTCATACCTACTGTAAGGCTCTTTTGTCCCCCGCCCACTTTTTGTCGAGGTATAATTTACACATAATAAAATCCACCCATCTTAAGTGCATAGTTGATGAAGTTTGACAGCTGCATACAACTGTATAATCACCATCACAATCAAGATATAAAACCTTTCTATTATCCCCCAAAGTTTTTTGTGCCCCTTGGAAGTCGGCCCCCTCCTCCAAACTCTGGCCAAAGACAACCTCTGGTCTTCTTCTTGTTACAGTTTAGTCTGTTCTAGAATTTCATATAAGTGGAATCATAGAGTATGATGTCTTCTTATATAGCTTTCAATTAGGATAAAGTTTCTAAGGTTCATCCATGCTGTTTGTATCAGTATTTTGTTCCTTTTTAAAAAGATATATCACAGAATGTGCTAGTAGACAAACATTTGAATTGCTTCTGTTTTTAATTCCTATGAATAGTGCTGTTATAAACATTTGCATACAGTTCATCGTGTGGAGCTGTGCTTTCACTTTTCTTTGGTAAACACCAGGAGTGGGATTGTTGGGTCATGTGAAAATGCCGAACTGTTTTCCACCATCAACACGTGAGAGTTCCAGTTGCTCCCCATCCTCGCCAGCACTTGGTCATCAGTCTTTAGTTTTAGCCATACTGGTGGGTGTGGCGGTATCTCACCCCAGCCTTCACTTGCACTTCCCTTGTGACTAACTGTGTTGAGCTGCTTTCCATGGTGTTTATTAGCCATCTGTGGATCTTCCTTTGTGAAATGCCCAAGTGCTTTGCCTATTTTTAAAATTGGTTTGTTTGTCTTACTGAGTTGTAAAAGTTCTTTATAAATTCTGGGTAAAAGTCTGTCAGATACACTTTGCAGATATTTTCTTCTACTCTGTGGCTTGCCTTTTTGATTCCTTCGCTGTTTTTTCTCTATGAAAAAAAATTAAATTTAATGAAGTCCATCCTCCCTGTTATTTGCAAACTCCATAAGGGTAGGGGTCCTGAGATACACCTCTCGAGTGCATAGCACATCATAGGTACCTGTAAATACATGATAATAAGACTGGAAACTAATTATGTGGTGGGCACTATGATTAGTGTTTTATATGTTTCTTTGCATTTAATTGTCAGACACCTATCAGTGGACATTCTTTTCCTCATTTTGATGCTGAGGAAATAACAGCACAGAGAGGTTTAGTAACTTCATCAGTTAAATGACTAGAAAGCGAGGGGGCCAGAATTCAAACCTGGGTCTGTTTGACTTCAAGGTCCACGTCCTTGGACAAATGCTGATGACTCCCTTCATCGGATGACTAGGTAAATGAGCGGATGAGTGCTGCCTTAGTTGTTCCTAATGATTACGTGTGTGTGCACCTGTGTATTTATATTTGCCTTTCTATGCATTAATAACTCTGCAACAATACAAAGGACTGAAAATAATGGCTGGCCATGATGATAAGGGAAAGTTAGGGAACCGAAGTAGGAAAGAAAGTTTACGTGGTTCTTATCTTTCATTTTTGAACCAGGTGAATGTATTATGTACTACATCAAGGTATTAAGTAAAAAGAAAAATAAAGCCCCATATTTAGGACAATGGTATATATTAGAAATCAAAAGAAAAATAGTTTACACATTTATTAAGGAAATGGTTATTAATGATTCTGCAAAAGACAGAGAAAAAGAAATCATTGCATTTCTGGGTCTCCAGAGTAGGGGATTCCTCTTACAACATTGTAAAATTAAAAATCTCTTCATGTGACTAAAGACACGCATGTGAACCTAGGCCAGGGATGAGACGCCATGGCTTTGGAATTCCCTCTTCATTCACTGTATCAGTTCTAATGTCCGGTAGCCAAGCCCATCTGCCTGTGCACTCTTGGCCCTCAACGAGGGAAGAGTCAATTACTATTGAAAGCTTCGGGTTACTAGCATAGAATTCGCACCTGTAGGCGAATGCTGCCCAGATTCACAGAAGGACACATAGAATGAATTTTGAAAGACACCTCTGCAGTTAACGAAAACACAAGGTATAACAGACCTTACTGGCCTTAATGCGAAGGTCTGAGATCGATTTAATTATTGGGCCAGGCGACGCTTACCCCAGATGCTCTGTCAGTTTCACAACTTGTAAGCACCAACGTGCATTTGGTTGAGTGTGGACATGGCATCAATAAGACATGTCGAAGCTATTCATCACTCTGAAGTTTCATTAAAGCTGTGACAGAAACCATACACTCCCTCATGGCTGGTTGGGTATCTCACTGTGCTGCTAAGAAGGCAGCTTCTGCAGAGCTGAAAGAGCAGGTGAAACAATGGCAGTGGCTTTCGTCTTCTCCATCCAGCTCCCTGGCAGCCTGGATCACAGCATGCATCTTCTGCGGATCCATGCTAAGACTCTTACCCAGAAGCCTGGGTGCAAGGGTGGATAAGGCCACAGCCAGCACCAGTGACATCTGTAGAATGAGCCGGGTGGAGATGAGCTAAGGAGGAAAGGGAGATTTAGGAGTAGGCGTAGGAAGAACGGTGGGAGTATTTATGTAGAAGGGATGGATAGTGAAGTCATTATTAATGATTCTGAGAGATACACAGAGAGCAACCCACCTGCAAGCACCCCACCCGGGACAACCCAGGACCTACACTGTAGATAGTACACTCTGCATGTGCAGTACATTTCGTCGATAGAAAGCTCTGTGCAAAAGTCCCAAAGCGATTCCTTAAAAGTCCTATCTCATCATGAGTTTAGAAAGATCTAGACATGGAAATATGGCAATGGCTGTAATGGGTATCATAAATGCCATTGGCAAGCCTGGGTTTCAACTCCCTGCAATGGTGGTCCTTAGGGTAAGAAGCCCTGAGCAAACTTTTCCTTCCTTAAGTGTTTACAGGATTGTCTTATTATAAAGTAATAATAGCTTGCACAATGCAAAAAAGAACAGTGAAAGATAAATGTCCTTAAGTAGTGTGACGCAATAATTAAGAGCCTAGGATCTGGCAAAAATCTCAGCTCTGTCACTTTCTACTTCTAAAGCGTTGGAAGCCAAGTAATCACTTTGGCACCCCAACCTTCTAATCTCAAAAACAGAATAACAGTGGTAATAATAGGGGCGCCTGGGTGGCTCAGTCGGTTAAGTGTCTGCCTTCAGCTCAGGTCATGATCCCAGGGTCCTGGGATCGAGCCCCACATCAGGCTCCCTGCTCAGCAGGGGAGTCTGCTTCTCCCTCTTACTCTGCCTGCCTCTCTCCCTGCTTGTGCTCTTTCTCTCTGTCAAATAAATAAAATCTTAAAAAAAAATAATGGTAATAATAGTATTTGCCTCAATAATGTTGTTGGGGAGGAGAAGCAAGGTAAGTATATAATGTGCTTAGCATGATCCTGGGAAATAGGAAGCTTGCAATAAACTCCAGCTGTTGTGATTACCATCGTTGTTGCCATCATTATTATTCGTATTATTATGACTCTAGTTTACCTTCCACTTCCCATATTTAATCTGTTACCAAATCACACAATACAAAATCTGATGTCCACCTTGGCTCAGATTTTTGTCATCTTGACTGAAAATTCATAAGCCTGTTGGTCCGCAGCCTCATTCTTCTGCATCTTAGACCTTTGACCTGGTGTGTATCCGGAGGTTAGTAAGGATATATGGCAAATCCACTTGTCCTTTACATTATCCGACAGTGTGAGTATTTGCTTCCTAGGAGCCTGATATTGAAAACACACAGCACTGCTAAAAGCATTAAATAAAATAGAGTCCATGTAGCTACGCTAATCTGTGCTTTCTAAATTTACTGATGGAGGTGAAGAAAATAAGCTGGCATGGATTTTGTACAATTTCTAGATCATACTAACCTAAATTCCAACAGTGCATTCAGCTAAAAATATTGTTTCCTCCCATGAGGTTCCCAATTTTGCAGAGAAAAATGCCTCTGTGAAACGCATTACTTGAGACAGTGAGTGGCCTTGCATTCTGGAGGAGAAATTACACAGGAACGTCACTACCACATTCTCCAGAAGCAAAGATTCTCTGGCACCGAGTCAAAACCAACATGGGGTCCCCAGAAGTAGGGAACAGACGGCACCAGGACTGCAGCCAGCCTCGGGAGAATGGACAATAAAGGGTGTCCTCGCATGGTCAGTGTTGACTTCCTGTTGTGGCCTGGCCGACCGAGGTGGGGTGACAGAAGGCAGGAAAGAAACCAGACCCACAACTGACGGATTGGCCAAAGCTCCAGGGAGAAAATAACCACCTCAGAAACTTCATAGAAAATATTTGCCTCAGAGGCTCTTCCTTAGAAAGATGTCGAGGGTTGTTAAATGTATCCTGATGTTAGGAAAATGAGAATTTTACTTTCTTCTTATATAGAAAGGAAAACCAAGAAGAAAAGCACTGCTCTGAAGAACAGGTTATTAATGATAAAAGTAGAAACCTGTTTCTTTCCAACACTTACCTTGAACTTCCTTCATCATCCCATATGCAAACTTGTGGATTTAAGGTTGGATTGGTTTTTTAGTCCTTAGGATCATCTGTACACATCCTTGGGTGCTCCGTCCGTTCCGCAGGAAGACGTTTGAAGCCACATGTGTGTCTGCTTCATTTCTGCAGTCCGTAGGCTAGTGTCACATGCTTTGTAGGCAACCCAGTATGTATCGATGTAATTAGTGTATTAAAATGAAACTATCAGCTCTGCTATTACCTTCATCCTTATTTCAATACACTGACCTTTATACTGAGGCCAACTACATTATCGTCTTTACACTTTGTTAGAGCCGTCTATGTCAAGTTGGCCGAAAAACCTACAGTAAACTAGAGTTAGTAACTGTCTCCAGATGTATTTTATTTTGTTAACCCCAAATCTCAAAGCATTTTAAAAAGAAACACTATTACATCTTTTATTTTTAATGGAAAAAAATAAAATAGTCACAAAAAATGAATGCAATCTAAATAATAACCAATAAAAAGTTAATAAGTTATGGTAATTGATAAAATGGTATACTATGCAGCCAGTAAAATATTGATATAGCTCTGTATTAACAGAACACTATCCTTGGAAAATTTTTTATTTAAAAAAATAAAAGCAGCTTAAAATGTGTAAAATATAATACCTTTTTTTATAAAAATACGCATGGTTATTTGTGTAAAAATATGTATTGGTATGTGGGTTTGTAAATAGGGAAGTAATTAAAAAGTATTTAACATCGGTTTTCTACCATGGATGGGGAAAGGGGGCACATTACAACTGATGCTTGTTTTTATATTTTATATATTACCACATTTTCTGTTTTTATAACAATGGAGAAGTATTACTTTACACACAGAAAAATATACAGCCAATTTAAAAGAATACATAGCAATAATCTTAAAAGTATTTTTCAACTACTCAAAATCTCATCACCAATAATTGTTTAAAAATATTTTTCATGCTGGTTGTAATGTTTTGTAACAAAGCACACCAAAGTTCACTGCCTTAAAATGCTGATCTATTATTAGTATAGCTGATGAATCTGTTTGACATTTGAGGATTCCCTGATCTAGGCTGTGTTTGGTTGATGTTATGGGCTGACTTGCATCCCCTCAAAATTCATATGTTGAAGTCCTAACCCCTAGTACCTCAGAATGTGACTGTATTTGGAGAAAGGCTCTTTAAAGAAGTAATTAATTTAAAAATAGGCCATTACGGTGGGCTTCACCCAGTATGATTGCTATCCTTACAAGAAGAGGAAATTTGCACACAGACATGCCTAGAGACAGAATGTTATGTGAACATGAAGATGACCAACCTACAAGCTAAGAAGAGAAGCCCAATCTGTTAGCCCATCTTGATCTCAGACTTCTAGACTCCAGAACTGTGAAACAATAAACTGCTCTTGTTTAAGCCCCATAGTCTATGGTATTCAGTTATGGCAGCCCTGGCAAACTAATATAGCCAATAGGAGCTGGGCTCCAGCTATTGGTTGGCTGGGAGCTCTGCTTTAGGCCGAGTTTGGCTAGGTTGCTTTAGCGCGGGCAACTCACCTCCACATGTCTAAATTCCTTTTTCCAGCAACTGGCTAGCCCATCTTTTTCATGGATGGCAGGAATACAAGAGAGAAAGTGGAAATATGCAAAATCCCTTAAGGCTTAATTCTGGAGCTAACACACTATCATTTCTGCCTCATTCTATTGGCCAAGGCAATTCACGTGACTAAGCCAAAGGTAGAGATCAAACACAATGTAAATTATAGTCAATAAGAAAAATATCTACTGCGGGAGAGCATTGCAAAGTTGCATGACACAGAGTATGGATATGGTGGTGGAAAAGGGGGGTGCAGGGAATTGGGGCAAATAATGTAATTTATCATATCTTAGATGTTCATATATGTTTATATGATCTTAAATCATATACTATATCTATATATTTCCAATTTTATTTAATGTTGAATCTTATTCCACATTTTTAATAGGATTAATCATTTTGAATTTCATTGGATATAATACACCATATTAAACCCACTCTTTTTATTAATCAGGACTATACAGGAACAGAATCAATTGTAGAGTAGGTTAGTGAGGAACTGGAATAAAGAAAAGCAAATTGAAAATTTGCTTTTAACCAACAGTCTATGAAATTAACACATAAGTTAACCAATACATATGTTTAATTCAAATGGAAAGTTCATAACACAGTATATTGTTTTGTACATAGTGAGCACTCAATATATATTTGCTGAGTAGATTCTTTGTAAATTTATTTTGAATGTGAGAACTGTTGCTAAAACAACACATTAAAAATTGTGAGAAATCTCATTTGTTAAACAAAGGAAAACAAAAAAAATACATACAAAATACTGATGACAGTATTAACTGCAAAACATTGCAACTTGGTATCCACCATCAACTTTGTGGTTAGAAATACACGGAAGCATTTTATAGACCTGCTAACATTTTTTATTCACTTGGATGGGAGATGGACTAAACTTTAGCAATCCTGATAGCAATTATTTTTAACTACGATATTATTTTGCCCTCCAAAAACAGTTCTATGTTTATGCAAAAGGAATGCAAGAAATTATCAGAGAATTTTGTTTTCTGAAGACTAATAAGCCTCATTTTTCTAAAAGGATCAAAGAATGACAAAACTTTACTGAAGTTTCCTTTCTAAGAGAAAGTAAATCTTGGCTCCAAGTTCATTTTCCAAATCAGGAAGCAGAAAATTTGTTTAGGAAAGTATTGAACTTGAGAAGTAGAAAAAAATTTTTTCCACTGGTTAATTATTTTTATAATTTGGTTCTAAAAACATTACCACTATATATATTCCTAAAAAAGATTTTACTGTCTTATGTAATCAGTAATGCAGTCACTTAAAAAGCTTGTGGAAATTGCAGAGCTAAATAGCAGACATATATTTATTACATTTGGTACATGCCCATACTCTAGGGATAGCTAAATGTGTGTCTATAGCACTCCTTTGTCTCCTCTTAGAAAACCCTCTAGAGCTCTGTTATGAATTATATTGTTTAAATATATCCACATTCAGTTTCGGGAGAGTTATTCCCAAGTCACTTTCAAACTGAACACATGTTGCATCTGTTTTCTGTTTGTGAATACCGAATGCTTGGCACTTTAATTGGGATATTTTCTTTTGGAATGAAATAATTTCAAATATTCGCTTAATCAAAACATCAGTTTCCTTTTCCAGTTTCCATCGTGGATTGTTGGTAGATTTTCCAGACCTGATCTCCTGTGCGATGGAGAGGGACCCACCTCTCCTTGGTGTGTAGGAGGCAACGGCAGGGGGCGGGACGTCAGGCAATAGCCGAACCATTAGCTCACCCCTTCTCCATCTCCGGCTCCTCTCTAGATTCCACCTGCCTCATATTCAAACAGTCTTGCAAGTGAGAACTGTCTCACCTTTCTGATAATTTATCAACTTTCTTTTTCTTTGAAATTTTTAACAGCAGGGGAAAAATTTTTCCCACCAGTGAAGTTCTATGAAGTCACTGGAAACTCACAGCTCCCTCCCCTGCCAGATTCAATCACAAGCTTTTGCGGCCCTTGATCTTTGGGATACATGCGTGTAAGAGAAATTAGCCTGGCAGCAGGGACACAACAGAGCTGGGTGGATTAAAAGAGACTGGAGGGCAGGAAGACAAACTGTTGCTGTTGTCCATGGGAAAACAAGAAAGGTCCTTGAAGTAGAATTGAAATGTGCTTCTGGGGAAAGCAAGTACTTCAAGGACGAATCAAAGCTCAGTCACTTATGAGCCCTTTGACCCAATCTTTCTACACCTCAGTTTCTCTACTTAGAAAATAGAGGTGAAATTAGCATACATAATTGTTTTTAAAACTAAATTATAAAGTTCTTTAAATGCCCAGTATTTAATAGAAGCTCAACATTAGTATATGATTTTAAATGGACACATTTGAAAAAGATTGTGAAGGGAGAAACAAACAAATGCTAGAGGATTGAATACAGGAAGTGAAGAAGAAAGATACACAAAGATGAGACGATATCTAGCCCATTGACACACATTTCTCTACTTTATTGACCACAGGACACTTTTGTTTTCCACAGGGATCTCAGAGGACACTAGTTAGAGACGTGTAAACATGATACCTCTTTGGGAGATCACCAAGCACAGCTTTGCATTCCAGGCTCTGTGCATGAATGAGCTCCTGCAAATAAATGTGTCAACATTTCATCTAAAGGCTTCCCCACACTGTTTGAGCATATGGAACATTTTTCTTGTTTTATCAACTGCTAATATACCATGGAACAGAGTCTGCAGAACAGACTATGGGAGACATGGGTTTAAATGTGGATCCTGGACTTTCTTATGGATTTTCAGCTTGTCCTAAATGAAATTCAGATCGACCGGCGGGAAGGCAGTCCCTGGAGACCGCTGCGCAGCCTCTCCAACGGGCAGGTCAGGCACCTACCCTCTCCCTTTGCTCTGCGGCAAGTCTCCATCAGGCCGCCTCAACAACAGGTTCCGGACTTGCTCCACCTGTTCTCTTGGATTTCTTTAAGATTCTAGTTGAAAGTAAAACACAGGGAATCTCAAAGTTGGCTTCTCTGTGGGGATTTTTTTTTTACTGCTAGCTCTTCCTCCATTATCTGAAAGCTAGAAAATGTTAACAGTATTTCAGTGATAGAAAGTGCAATTAATCATGTTATGCAGTCAGTGAGTTGTTTTAAGAAATTACTTTATCAAATTAATATATATTTTCATTGTAGATAAGTTCAAAGATAGAAATAAACAGAAGAAATTAAAAATCTCATTAATCCCATCATATAGAAAGAATTACTGTTAATATTTTGACTTTTGTCCTTCCAGACTCTGTGCATGTGTATTTATCACCCGAACAAAAATGCAGTGACATTATATATTTGTTATATAACCTGCTTCTCCCTCACTAATAATATCTCTAAATATATTTCCATGTCAGGAATACAGACTTACATCATCATTTTTATGGAATAATAAATATTCCAGTGAATTAATAAACTGTAATTCCTTACAGAAATTTACAAGAATGATTACTGAGGTTGTTATACAAACAGCACTCAAATGAACACCTTGGAACTAATTTTGTTATGTTTCCCAACAATTTTTTTAAATCAGGTTTAAAACCACTTATAAAAATGTACAGTTTTACACATTCGCCATATTTACAAGCACCACTCTCTCTTGGAGGGCATGACACAAGAAAATTAGGTAGTCTTTACGCTTCTGATCAAAGAAGGAAAAGGGACGAGCCTTCTTCTCCTGAGCTGTGTTTTCCATGTAGGTTTAAGGCACCCTGGAGCCAGTATCTCTGGGGAGGAGATACATAACGGGCAAAATGTTGTCACCAAAACCTTGCAGCTTGCCTTCATATCTTCATTCACTAACTCTTGTCTTCCATGTATAGTTTTAGTTGTTTATTTTTGTACCTGGAAAGTGTTTGGAGACAAGGTTATTTTAACCTATGACAAGATGTGCAAATGTCCAAATCATGATATATTTAATTTTTAAAAGTATATTCCAGCAACAGTGAATCTCTACATCGATGTACTTTGAAAAATTAAGCTAACCCAGAAATCACAGATTAACCTCAATTGCCAAATTTTGTTCTGATCTATAGAACAGAATTTAAGTATTAATAATAACATAAAAATGGGGTGCCTGGGAGGCTCAGTCAGTTAAGCTTCTGCCTTCAGCTCAGGTCGTGATCTCAGGGTCCTGGGATCCAGCCGGCATCAGGTTTCTGCTTAGCAGGGAGTCGGCTTCTCCTTCTCCTTCTTTCTCTGCTCCTCCCCCCTTCATGCTCTCTCTCTCTCTCTCAAATAAATAAATAAAATCTTTTTTTTAACAAAGCAAATAGTTTACTTGTTCTGAATATTTAAAATAAATGTAGTCATAAAACAGGTGACTTTTTGTGTCTGGCTTCTTTAACTTAGTGTAATGTTTCCAAGGTTTGTGCTCTAGCATGTATCAGTATTTCATTCCTTTTCATGGCGGAATAATATGTCATATATACATAAGAGATGTTGGCCTATAGTTTTTTTCTTGTGGCATCTTCATCTGGCTTTGGTATCAGGGAAAGACTGGCCTCATCAAATGAGTTAGGAAGTCTTCCTTCCTCGTCTACTTTTTTGGAAGAGTTTGAGGATTGGTGTTAATTCTTTAAATGACTGATAGAATTCACCAGTGAAGCCATCTGGCCCTGGACTTTTCTTTGTTGGGAGGTTTTTATTAAAGATTCAATCCTTTTACTTGTTATAGGTCTATTGAGACTTTTGTATTTCTTTTTGAGTCATTTGGTAATTTGTGTATTTCTAAGAATTTCTCTATTTCATCTAGGTTATCAAATTGTGGGCACACAATTCTTCATTGTATTCTCCTATATTCCTTCATTTCTGTAAGGTTGCTAGTAATGTCTCCACTTCCACTGCCGATTTTAGCTATTTACATATCCTTCCTTTTTCTTAGCGTAGCAAAAAGTTTGTCAGTTTTATTAATCTCTCCAAATAATTCCCAAATTTGATGAAATATACGAATCTACAAACCCACGAAGCTCAGTAAACTCAAGAATTATGAATTCATGGGGCACCTGGCTGGCTCAGTCAGTGAAGTACGGGACTCCTGATCTCTGTGTTGTGGGTTCGAGACCCACGTGGAGTGTAGAGATTACTTAAAAATAAAATCTTAAAAAAATATATGCGTTCACAAGAGACCTACACTCAATAGGGTCTCACAGTTTGGTATAAAGGCTTTCATTTTCTCCATGTGTCACCTCACCTCCAGTGTCTCTGAGTCCAGAACGAATCTGGTTCATTTTCTGCAGAGGGGAAACCTCTACTAATTGGGGTAGAGAAGGGGTGCCTGCCAGGCTTCTCAAGAGAGAAAGGTATCTAGGGATCTAATCGCTCCTCTTAAAGACATCAACCAATCTTCCCATTTTCACCTCCAATCAGCCCTGCAGCTTTCGTGATGCTTCCCATTCTAAATCTTTCTGAAGTTCTGGCAAGGAACCCACTGCTTCCTGGCTTTCACACTTGCAAGAGTAGGTTTTAGTTACCGCTTGTCTATAACTTTCCAAAATGATCATTTCTCTTCTCTGCTATCATATTGTCTTATGTTCTCCTTCTGGATTTGTTTTTGTTCCTTTTTAATATACTGGTAGAGCTTTGGGAAGGACCAGAGATAGAGTCATAGCTCATTTAATCTTTATGTCTATCTGAAATGGATATTATCCCCCATTTTATAGATGAGGAAATTGAGGTTCAGAGAGTTTAGAAAACTTGTCCAAAGTTACAAAGATAGTAAATGCTGGAGCCTAGTCTCAGTGGCCTTTACACTACCTTATATAGTTTCACTAAGCATAAGTAGACACAATTGGCTCCAATGTCATCTGGCTTCAGCAAGTGTCCAAAACAAGTGTTGTTTTAGAGGTCCTTACGTCCTCCAAGTAAAATTCAACAAGTTTATCCTCCTACTGCTCATACCCCCAGAGCAGACAGGTTCATTATTTTAACCTTCACTCACACTCAATACTCCTAGACACAGGAATCCTGTTAGGCAATTACCAGCAATGGTTCAAAAGGCAATAAAGAGGAAACCAACTGGTGGTGATAGTGGCTGAGAGAGATGCTAGATAGTTGTGCAGAAAAAAAAAAGCCCCAAAATAAAAAACAATGGATTTACTTCTAAAGAATGGAGGGCAAGGCTAAACTGACTCAAGCCTAGCCAACATGAGTCCACAGAGAATGGCTGATGATTTACTACTCCATTGCACACAGAAGCTAACACCAAAGAGTCTTTTGGAAAGAAGAACAGGCCAGTTACCAGTTTATTTGCCTCTCAGCTCCAAGCACATCTTTCACTGCCTGCACTGCAATGTGAACTCTAAATAGTTCTCTTTTGCCAGCTGACGCAACACAAAACTCTGACAGTAGAGGGCGCTAGAGGATGACGTGGCTTCTCTTCTTTGGTTCTAGTGCGCTCTTCTCAGCAGGTCTTTGCAGGTCCACAGTTTCTCTGGCACCTGATGCGTGGAGCATGGGCAGCTTCTCTAGCTCCTGGCTCCTGCATCACCGGCCAGCCCTCTTGCACTTGACCCCTGTAGTGTGTGAAGATCAGCAGCACCCAGCCGCTCGTAATTTCACCTGCACCCCGCCAGGAGCTCAAGCCGGTTCATGGCTGAGTCCCTTCCACAAGACCCCTTTCTGTGAGTGGCTTTCGCTAGCACCTACAGGGAGGATTTCTGGCAAGTGTTCAAGGGCGGATTTCCAGTAAGCCCCACCTTTGCAGTAGTCCAGTGACTTCTCTGCGATCCAGTGAACCATCCACATGCCCTGTTCAGAGTCCTGGGTGGGGGAGGTGGGCTTTTCTTTGGGTACACTCAGCGCTAGGGGTAGTGGCTGCTCCTTACATCCGTTATTCCTGTATTTTAAAAAAATATATTCTCTTCATGTTTTACTAGGCAATCCCTCATTACTCTAATCCTGTTATAATTAATGGTACAGGATGGTAGAAGTGTCATTGAGAAAGCCCAATGCTTTCCCATGTACTTAAAGATTTATGTTCATTTGATTTTCAGATTTTAAAAGGGCATTCACCATTGAAGGGAATAGCACGGAAATTATACCTAAGCCTATTGCATGTAAATAGGAAACTATACAAATAAATATGCCTGAAAATAATTTCTTCTTCTTTTACTTCACCAAGAAGAAGTTTTATTTGCATTTGATTGAGAGGGAGGATAATAGCTAATAATGGTTTGGACTTGAATTGTAGAGAAAGTCTTTTCCTGGAAAATACCGTATGTCCACTTCAGGCAGATCCTATGGAGATGAGAAATCCAGCCCATTTAGAAGACGCTAACTCCTGAAATACTGAGCTGGGCTCCCCTTCGTGCACCCAGAGGGCTGTTGCCCACCACTGGAGCACCCAGCGGTACCCTCGAGCATTTCAGTCTCACCTGCCATCTAGACAAAGGCAACGAAGTTCAAACTTTCCTGCCAACCTGCAGAATAATGAGATTTTTGAAGTGTCTTTCCCACTTAAAACACAGCACAAATGCAATTTAAAAAAGCAAAAAGAGAGATTCTTATCTCTTCAAATCAAACATTTCAGCTCATTGGTTGCCAGGCCATCGTGACCTTTTGTTGGTATCTGTTAAGCAGAGGAATTTTGACAGTGTTTCCTCTTTTTACTTGGGAATGCCTGTCTACACTTGCCTATAATATCAACCTATTAAGGATAGACCACATGACCGGAAGTCACCTTTGAAATGTTGATTTCTGAAGAAACAAAAAAAGGTAACTAGTTTAATGATGCATGAGAGAAGCTGGAAGCTTCTGATTTATCAATAGAACTCAAAATTCACAATGAAAAAGGATTAGAGTTTCAATCATAACTATTGAACTCACCCCAAACACACACCACTTGTCACAAGGTTAGCCTGCCAAAAATTTTTACCTATTCAGAGTTCTATTAATAACACAATCTAACCAAGGAATCTGGTCTGCCTTAAATTTATTCCACCAGAATTTATTAATAATCCTAATCATAACTCTGTAAAGTACCAGAGATCAAAGAGGTTAAGTACATCGTGTAGAGACAGAAGTTGTAGAACAAGAATCCATTGCCCGCCCCCTGCATATTACCTGCGCGGTACTAAGCTACATTTCCTAGAAATAAATTTCAATTCTCCTTTTCTGTTGTGTATATTAAATGATTAAACCCCCAGGAAAAATAGAAAATTCTTCTTCTTCTAATATTCATTTCTATTCTACTTTTTACGAGAGAAGTCATGATTTACTACCAAATACATTGTCTTGTGAGTTATGGATATAAAGCTCAGGAATTAGTGTTATAATTGTTCTACTTAAAGAAAAGCCCAAATGAGTACACCAAATAGTAGCTTAATTCAAATAGTATTGAATCCAATACTGCACCCAAAAGAACCTGTTAGTATGTGTTACTCTTCTTGTTAAATGGACCAAGTAACTACAGGAGAAATGCACAAATAGAACAGCATTTAAACAGTGGAATTATGCCATCTTGTGGTGAGGTGAGGAAATGCAGCAATTGTTCAGCAGTTCTAAATACTGTAACTGCCCTGAGCATTATTTCTTCACATTAACATTGCTACTTATGTGAATAGCCAGTAACAATATAAGTCCTATTTTTTCTATAACCCATTCACAACAATTTTGCTTGACAGATTATCCTCAAGTAAATTGCAGGGGCATTAAGATGTTCCTAAATTTGCCAATAACTAGCTTCCTTGCTAAAATCAGTTCTGGAAAGATTGCTTCTCTATCCACCATGACCTAGGAGTTTTAGTAGGCATCAGGCTGCACCAAAAGGCTCAAAGGCAACCTGTGTGATGTTTAAAGAATACCTAACAGGCGCCTGGGTGGCTCAGTCTGTTAAGCGTTTGCCTTCAGCTCAGGTCATGATCCCAGAGTTCTGAATTCGAGTCCTGCATTGGGCTCCCTGCTCAGCGGGGAGCCTGCTTCTCCCTCTGCCCCTCCCCCTCCGCCTTCTCTCTCTCTCTCTCTCTGAAACAAATAAAATCTTAAAAAAAAAAAATAAAGAATATCTGAAGAGCTAAGACTTTCCCCCTGAATCACTTTGGCCCCACCTTTATCTGACATGGTAACAATAGCAGCTGACACTTACTGATTCCTGCATTTCTTTGACCTTAAGTAAACTCTACACCGAACGTGGGGCTCGAACTCATGACTCTGAGACCAAATCACGCTATGGACTGAGCTAGCCAGGTTTCCTTAACAGCAGCAGCTAACACTTACTGAGCGTTAACTATGCATCAACCCAACCCTTGCAATAACTCTATGAGGTAAGGACGGCTATCATCTTCCTCATTTAAATCACAAAGGAATGGAGGAAGAGAGGTGGTAACTCCCACAAGAGATCTTACACTACTGAAATGTACTGCTTGTGAGAGCACACAAACCCAAGTTCTTATTTAAACCTTGAAAACCCATGTCATTTGTTATCACCATATAAATACGAAATGTTATGAATCCCAGAGAAGCTTCAGAAAGATTTTTACTGAAGGCACTGGAACCAGAAGATGCAGGTAAATTACTTCAATGTAAGAACTTTAAAAACTCTCCTCTGTTGGCAGAATGCTAGTAGCTTTGGCAGATTATTATATAACTACCTTATAGTACCAATGCTGACTTGGAACAAGCGTTCACCTATGTCATGAGGAAATGTGAAAAATTAAGAACAAAGCAACGTCTTCATTGAGTTTAAGGACCACTGTTCTGTTTTGTTTTTCCCGAGTTGAGGTCTTACTTTCAAAGTGCATTTTTAAAAAATGACATGCTAGTGATAGTTGATAGTTATTCTACGCTGATCAGGAACATGATTATTCCAGATGGTTTATATAACCTCATCTTCAGCTCGATGTCTTAGGCTCAATGGCTTTTAGCCACATGGCACACCTTCCTTCTCCTTCAAAGAAATGAAACTACGATAGTCACTATTGTCCCAGCAACTGAACTGTATGAATCTGCAAGTCATTTCAAAAGATAATTTGAGACATGGAAAAGGAGGCTGTAAGGTTGTGTAAAATTTCCATTCCTTTGACTAGAAATCATCTGCTTGTGTTTTTTAATGAACATTTTTGTAATAGTCACACGTCCAACATTCAAATCTCTATGAAAGGAGCCAATGCTCTAATGCTGCATTTCATTATCATCTTTCCTAGATATTATTTGTATAATCAATTTTGTCTTTTTCTTTTCACACACACACAAAGGTAGTATGTCATGTATTCCACCTCTTCCTTCTTTCGCTTAATGGTAGATGTTGAGATTTTTCCATATATAGTATAGACTTCGCATCCTTGCTATGGCTGTATTCTTTCCTATCATTCAACTCCTCCTCTACAAAATATTAAAGTCGTTTTAATCTTTTATTTCAAACAATGTTGCATAATGATTTCTGAAAGTCGTTTGCACAAGTATGTTAAATTTCTCAAAATGAAATTTTCAATCAGATTTTTATTTGTAATTTTTAAAAAAGATTTGAATGTGCACGAGCAAGGTGGGGGGGCAGAGAGAGAGCATCCTGACCAGGCTCCCCGAAGAATACAGGGCTCTTGAGATCATGACCTGAGCCAAAACCTAGTCAGTCACTTAACTGACTGAGCCACCCAGGCACCCCAAATTGTTATTTGTAATTTTGATATAGTTAAATTAAGTCATTGTAGGTTATAGTGACTCACACGCTCTACCACAATGTATGACAATTTTCTCATCCTCTTGCTGACACTTTTTCAAATTTATGATAGGTTTAAAAAAATAAGGTCAAAAAATAAAAAATTACCTTCATAATTTTAATTTGCATTTTCTAAGTAGTTGAAGATCTTTTATGTATTTAAGAACTATTTGTATTTCTTTCCGTGTTCATATCCCTCATGCACTTTTAGTCTTTTTCTACTAGCTTTAATTAGCCTTTTGAACTGTGGCCAAATTGTAATTCTTTCTGCACACTGCCCTTTGCAGTGTCATTTTTCAACTTAGAGTTTTGTTAGCCTCAATTTTTTTTAGTCAAATGTACCAATTGTTTCTTCTATAGTCTGGAGTCAGACTTTCTCTACTCCAATTACTTTAAGTCTCTTAAACATTTGTTTCTAGTACTTATGGTCTCATTTTCCCTTTCCAATTTAAATGATTCTTCTGGTGGAAGGTATGCACCTTTTCCCATTTGACTATCCATTACCCCAATATTCCTTAAAGAATAACCTTCTTTCTTCCCTCACCAATCTAATACTTATCCATTAATTTCCAAATATATATTGATATGTATCTACTGTTACATTGATTTTCTGATTATACACCAGAACTACAGCTTCTCTACACTTTTATTTCTAGACATTTTTGTCCTTGCTATTGTAAACAGGGTCCTTGTTCTTTCAGCAGTTGTTTGGAGGTTGTACCAAGTCACTTAAGCTGAATGTGCTTGTTTCATAATTCCTCTTGAAGCTTCAGTTATATATAATGCTTTTATTTGTAAATAAGAAAACAAGAGATAAATGTGCCCAAGGAGGTTCACTGTAGTATTGAGGCAGATGTTTTGTGTGTCCTTGCAACAGAACAGTAATACACAGCAGTTAAAATGAGCTACACTTGTTCAACAGGGGTAAATCACAACATAAAAACCAGCTCACAGAAGTGTACGTATGTGATCCTTTTTGTCTTTGTCTTTCACAAACACTAAATACATTTCCTTAGTCCCTTAATGAAGGCCTGAGTTAATACCTAATGTCCTAAAGGCTTAGATGCTGACGGATTTGCAGCAAGAGTAAAAACATGGATAAAATATCCATGAACCTCAGAGTCATGGTTACTTCTGAAAAGTGGGAAAGGGGAGTTAAATGGCTAAGTGTATAAAGAAGTCTTCAAACTGGTGTAATATATTTAATGGGGAAAAAAAACACACTTGAAGCAAATATGGCAAAAGTGAAAAAAAAGTCTGTTAAATCTGAGTGGGTACGTGGCTGTTCATTACCTAAATCTGGGTGCTTCTGTGAATGTCTGAAATATTTCTCAACACAGGGGCTTATAGAGAAACATCTTCCATATCATCTTCTAGAATTTTGATTTTTATCTCAAAACAATCACCGTAGGTCTGGAAAAAAGTAATTTCACTCATTTGACGAGTTCCTAAAACGTTTTATTTTTTGTTGCATAAGGTCCTAGAGTAAGTATAAATTACCCACTTGCCTGCTTTCTACCACTAGAATGTAAGCTGTGGGTGCAGGCATTTTTCCATTATCTTCAGTTGTATACCCGAGGCATTAAAATGAACAGATACCCAACTGAAGAACAATCTAATTCTTTAAGTGTTTATTTCCTTGGTTTGGAAACCTGTGTGCAATAGTGGAACCTGGATGTTATGGAAAATGCAGTAAAAGGACCAGGTTTTGTCTAAATAGGTTTTATTTTAGACAGATTTAATATGAATACAGGAAAATTCTGGCCAAACACAACCATACAATTCCTTTTCTACTTGGTACATAGTGGGGGTTGGGAACAAAGTCACATATTGCTCAGTATGGAAGACAGTTTCCTTCTCTGATTATGATTTTCTTTCAATTCAGAATTTTCATTTCTAAATTTGGTACTCTTTGGTTCAGCTCAAATATAATTTCTGTATTTCAATTGCACAGCTTATATTATTAATTTAGAGATAAATTATTATATGAGATGCCAATTTTCACTGGTAGTGACTGGCCAAACTACAAAAAATAAGATGGTAGAACTGCTATTGCATTAAGAAATAAGTACAGTAAAATACTCTTTCCTGAACAGTAAATGGATGTCCTTGAAGTTGTAATCCGTTATCTTTCACTCCTACTGTATTCTAATTGTACAGAAAGTCGTTATTAGCTCCCGAAAAAGGATTTCATGTTGTAATAAACAGACAAAAGACAATCCAAGTACAATTTTTTAATAAAGATAATTACAAAAGATGGAAAAATCAGCTCAGAAAGGCCAATTACTTCTTTAATAGATCAGTTTTTGACATAATAACTCACATCAATTTTAAATACTATCACATAAAGCATGGTGGAGAAAAGAAATTTTGCTTCATAATTAGAAAACTCACAATAAAACTTGCCAAGAAAAACAAAAACAAAAAAGGCCATTTTGAAAATAAATACAGTCCATGCCAAAGTAGTATAAAATGAAGCCAGAAGTCTTCAAAAGGAAAAAATTTTTCTTTCCAATATTTTCTCACTCTTTTATGGTTTCTGAAATTGGTGAGACACTCAAATTCAAGGGTTGCTGAGCTGTTCTGATTTGGCTCTGTTAAAAGAGGCAACATAAAATATTAAGGTCCTGTAGGGTCATGCCCAGAAACACATGATAATGCCTTGTTTTTGGAGTATTGACTCCCTTAATCTTTCCAGTGATTTTACAATCTATTCCAAGTTATCCTATAAAGGCTAGCACAAAATTATACGTGGTCAAGTATTTATATGCTTTCTGACAATAAAAATCTCAATTATGATTTTGCTAAACATAACTGCATTATGAATTGTGTTATGCTAGCTCAGTGTTTAAATTTATCCATCTCTCAACACAAAAAATTCACACATACAGAAATTAAGAGAACCAGGAAAAGATCACATAAAGTTAATAGCAAATGGTTTCAGATACATTACGTACAAGAGTACAAACTGATTTATGTTCAGTTATACAGTATTTTTTCTAGTCTTCATCATTTTTTAAGGCAAGTAACAGATGAACAGCCAACACATAAACTGATGGTTAAGATGGCATCTATTACCTTCTGCACCAATATGGACTAAAACTTAGAGCACCTCATACAACTTACTGATGCTCTCAAGCAAGTTCAGTCTAGCACTTCTCAAAAGAATACACACATATACACCCAAAGTAAATGTATTTATTATTTTTATAGTATATAAAAATTACTAGATAAGGAATACAATTTACCCTTTGGTATCTGTTTTTTCACCACTACTGTCCTTGGATTTATCTTCTTCCTTAACGTCTAAAAACAAAAATTGGGAAGAGATTGAAGCCTATTTTAAAATATATATACATTTTAAAATATACTTTACTTAAAATATAAAAAGCTGTCATATACAATCTTACTATTCACAAATTCGGTAACTACAGAAACTTTGCTAAATGACAGAGGTTCAAGGAGGTCAATGTAACAACATAGGTCCTGCCCTTCTGAAGTTTTGTTTCCCTTGTACTACAATATTACAGCTCGGACAGTGCTGTGGAGAAGTTCAGCCTACAGACACGAGCACAGCACTGAGGGAGGCTGGGAAAGACTACCACACAGAAGTGACATATGAGGTATCCTAAGAATGAACAGCTTTTGGGTGGGAAAAGGGATGAAGTATCCTGAACAGAAGGAAAACTTACAAGGATTTTGAGGCAAGACAGAATTTTTAAAAAAGATTTTATTTATTCATGAGAGACAGGGCGGGGGACAGGAGGCAGAGGGAGACGGAGGCTCCCAGCAGAGCAGGACTCAATCCTAGGATCCTGGAATCACGACCTAAGACAAAGGCAGATGCTTAACCAAGACTGAGTCACCCAGGCGCCGCAGGCAAAACAGAGACTAACAGGTTAAAAGGAAGAACTAAAAGGCCACTGGGACTGAAGTATTGTGAGAAGAGAGGAGAATTAGGTAAGGTAGGTCCAGAGCGCAGCAGAGGCTAAATCCTACTGTTTACACCCCTTACTTTTAACCCTCACTGTATAAGTCTTCATCATTCTAATAAAAATCAATAAAATAGTAACATTTAACACTACAAACTCAAGATTACTAAACGAATTAGCCCAAATGTGCTGTATTTCTTTAAAGAAGCACATGAACCGAAGTTGTGAAGCAATGACCTATTAATAAAGATATTTGATTATAAACACAACGTTATTAAGCATTCTACATAGACATTTCAGGGGACTGGTCTGACTTACAATACAAATGTGTGTGACAATAAGGACACTATGACCTTTTTTTTCGATTGCTGGCTTAATTTTGGATATGTAAACTCAGTAATACAAAGAGCCAAAATAGAATTGGGAAAGGGAGGAGGAAAAAAGAAACAGCCCCAACTTTAGGTTCTGATTTACAGATTTTTAAAAAAGGTTTTCTATGGTAACATTTCTTTACGTGTAAGACAAAGGATTTTAAACTGGAAGGTCTTAGAAGAGGAGCTACCACAAAATAATATTTTTTTCATTATCATTATCAGTAAAAGTTTAGAGAAGCTAAATACTAAGAGATTAATCCACTACAAGGTCATTAAGTCAGATGAAAAGGTACTCTCATTTTTAGCTAGAACAGCAATGAAAGACAAGTAGCACCCTAGTGAAGGTGCTTTCCCATTTGGGGGGACAAAAAAAGCACAAATAAGCTAAAGATTTTTAAAATGAGAAGAAACTTCAAAAATGACAAGAATATGTACTGATGGTGAAAGAAATGAAAAATACTAGAAAAACCCTACAGCTAAAGCTAAACCCTCCTTACCTCAAATGTAAGTGGAATTTCTGGATGTCAATCAGTACGTAAGAGCAGACTGGAGCCATCATTGTGATACACTCGAGAGTTAAAATTAGAAAATGGCAGAGAATGGTAGCCTACAGAGGAGTGAATCACGAGTAAAAGAACAACTGGAAGTGTGAGATATGCTGGGGAATCCTAACCTCTAGTAAAAAAGAAGAAAGAACATGATAGCTAGCTTACTCATGAAACTTCGATGTGACAGATATAAGGAAAAGGATGCCGGCCAAGTATGTCTATCGGTTTTCCACAAGCTGCAGGGTCAAAATTAACAGCCAGCTAAAACTCATGTTCATCACCCTTACCTGTATACAGGTATCAGGTATCCATTTAATCAAGAAACGCACAAGTGTTAAGAATATATTTAAGATACTGTGTTCCCTAGCCATGAGCAGCGCAATCTAGCTTGGAGGTACATAAAATCCTGTAACGAGGCATGATACATTAAATAAAATGACCAAGGTATGTGTAAGCACTCTGGGAACTCAGATAAAAGATACTAGATTCTGGTGGTAAATTTATAGGCTGAAGCATCATTTTATCCAAAGACAAGCTAGCAGCATTTTTAAGTTATGGCATCAAAGTATTATACCTTGCTCCTCCAACCCAGCTTCCAAATACCTTATCTTTCCTCAGAGTTTTTATATTTTCATCAAACAATTTCTGAGCAAAGTCTACTCTATTAGCTTTCTCACAATGGTGAAACTGGTCTAAGGATAACTCTTCTTTCGTGTCTTATTCCCATCAAATAGACTTTAGGTAGTTAAAAACTATCTCAGAATTTGAGCTCTGCTCAGACTACAAATGGATCTATAACCACTTGGTCTTCTTACCCAATCTGTATCATAGTGTGATGTTTGCTATTTTACGCCATCAGCAAGAGAAGGTAAGAAGGTTTTCTAGATTATAAGAGCAAATGTGACTAGTAACATTAACAGTTTTAAATAAAGGGTTTAAAAGGTAAGCACCACTTACCACAGGGAAAAATGTCATCTACCTAACATAACCACCCCTTTAATACTTGTGCAACTGACTTCAGGATTTCATAAAAAATTGCAATGAAGCTCATTTTAAAAACTTACAATTAAAATACATTTGCCAAAAAATAAATCTGACCTGCTTTTTTGTCCTCCGTTTCCTTCTTGTCTTCTTCAATTCTAGCTTTCTTTGCTCCTTTCTTATGATCAGCCACATTTCTACGTCCTCCTTCTCCTTCATCCTCAGAATCTGAGAATTCTTCATCACAAGCTATCCGTTTGTCTGAGGCTCGAACTGATTAAAGATTTTAACAGAAGTTGACAAAGGCAGTCACAGGTTTTATAATTGTTATAACACACTCATGTACAAAAGTACCAACAAATTTCCACAACTAAAAGTACAGGGTAACTGATGCTTAATAATCTTAAGATTAGAGCTGAATGCACCGTTTGTTCAATACTGAAAATTTAGATTTGATCTAGGAAGGAGTAATTCAAAGAAACATAAAAAACATTTGGGGATCTCAAAAAAAAAATTTAGAGGGAAAAACTATGTTTTATTAATAGAAGGTGTCTTTATCTAAAGAGTGACCATTTATTTCAGAGCTAAAAGGAGATGCAGATAGACAACATTAAAAATATCATTAATACCAAGTATGTTAGAAGGACTACACCACAACAGATACCATTATGCTACAACTTTAGCAATCAATATTAAGTGGAATGAGAGGATAGAGAATCAAACTGAGGGTGCTTAATGTTATTGAATTCATTCTCCTTTGGATAATTGGTATTACTTTCCAATTCATTCCCAAATTTACCTTTTTTCTTTTTTTTGAGAATGTGCATGCATAAATGCATGTGCGCGGGGGGGGGGGGGGGGATAGAGAGGGAGGGAGAGGGAATCCCAAGCAGCTCTACAACCAGTGTGGGGCCCAGTGCGGGGCTTGATCTCATGACCCTGAAATCATGACCTTAGCGAAAATCAAGTCTCAGATGCTTAACTGACTGAGCCGCCTAGGCACTCCTTGATCATGTATATAGAGTCACATCAACTAAAAACATGATACTCAAATCAGGCTTTAAGGCATAAGAAAGTTAAATCTAAGGGCGCCTGGGTGGCTCAGTCAGTTAACTATCTGCCTTTGGCTCAGGTCATGATCCCAGGGTCCGGGGATTGAACCCCGCCATTGGGCTCCCTGCTGTGTGGGGAGCCTGCTTCTCCTTCTCCCTCCCCCCCCCACACTTGTGCTCTGTCAAATAAATAAATAAAATCTTAAAAAAAAAAGTTAAAATCTATGTAAGATTAAAAATGGGAAAACAGGACAATAATAATAGTGTTCTCATGAAACGTAACCCATAGTGAAATTCTTGGACCACTAAAACCTTTAATTAGTTGTGATAATTTTTAACAAATCAGAAGAATGTAGTAGAATACACATCAAGGCATTATCTTACTAGAAATTCTCTTATCTGGATCTTCTCCATCTTCATCTCCGCTGTCTTCATGAACAGCATCTTCTGGAATAGCTTGCATCTGGACGCCAGGTGCATGAGGTAACATGCGTAAATTTTCAAATAAACGCTGTCTAAATTACACACGCAAATTTATTAGACAAAATTCATTTCTTTTCAAGTTCCTCTTAAATTTAAGAGGAAACATTAAGCAAAAATTTCATCTTTTATCTGACTTAACCTATGAGTTAATAACATATAAAAGCATGATACTTCACAGACTATCATTAATCCATCTAAATCCTCAAAATTTACAACATACATACTATTTCATTCCCCATTTCAATGATGAGAAAATATAAGCCTAAATGCAAATTAGCCTGCCAAATGTCACAAAACTAGTGTGTGACAGACAGAGAGAGAGAGGACACAAACTTGTGTCTCTGTACTACAATAGCTCTCTAAACACTTTGTTCTTGGAGGGGCACCTGGGTGGCGTAGTCGTTAAGCGTCTGCCTTCAGCTCAGGGCGTGATCCCAGAGTCCTGGGATCGAGCCCCACATCACGCTTCTCTGCTATGAGCCTGCTTCTTCCTCTCCCACTCCCCCTGCCTGTGTTCCCTCTCTCGCTGGCTCTCTATCAAATAAATAAATAAAATCTTTTTTAAAATAAATAAATAAACAAACACTTTGTTCTTAGAGATAAAGCTTTACCAAAATGTTTCAAAAAGGAAAATTTCACTTTCATGTAAGGCAAGTATACAATTTACGGTGCCCTTTGAAATTTAAAAATCCATTTTAATAGAAAATGGAAATATTTTTGAGCTATGAAATACATTTTCATTATCTCAGAAAAAATAAAGAAATCTTAAGGTTTCAAATGCTTCTGAAAAAGACAAAGGAAATATCTGATATATAAAAATAAAGATGAAATGTTTATCACATCAATTCAATGATCTCTTACTTTATCTTTTCCATATATTCTGGAGTGTTCTGGTTTGTCATGTTTGAAGGACTAATATGCAGTTTGAAGTCCGGGCCAAAATACTCAAAGTAATCATTATATGGCAATTCTATTAAAAACAATGAAATAAAGTGACATATTAAAAGCTCGGTTTTCACACAAACCCATGCACAAAATCCAGATTCAAGCTGCGAAATATTCCCCAAGAAAACTTTTAAAATAAAGTGACCGCTCTCCTATTTACATGGTTTGGAATCTACTCTAACCATCCATCCGTTCATTTGTATATATTGACAATTCCATCCAATAAAGATATCATAATAATACGTACCATTGGGAATCTCACAATCGAGGGCAACTGCAGTCTCATATGTCCAACATCGAGCAACATTACGAATTGTGTATCCACCTCCCCCAAGCATCAGTAATGGTAAATTGAAAGTTTTCACAACTTCTACACATTTAGCATGACCTGAGACAAAAAAAAAAAAAAGATTTGGGTAACAACAAATCTAAGTATTTTAAAATAAGTTTTAAAAAGATAATAAATGCAAACTAAACTGAACTAAATTAAAAATAAAAATAAAAACAAAATAAGAGAAAGAAACAGTTAGGTTGCATGTTATTTGAAGATAAATACCAAAAGGAGCAACCAAAAGCACCTAAAATGGCTGCCTTGGTTGGGACTGCAAAAACCTTTGTATTCATGTATGCATGTATCAACAAAATAAAAAACAACCTAATTTACTGAAACAGCATTAATTATAGTTATAAATATCAATTCCAAATGCATACATATATTTGACAAAAACCAATGAAAAATACAAAACATGTGGCTCTGTGTTAATACAGTAGGCAAAAAATTATAATGAAAACTTTTATGGGAAGTTCTAGGAAAAAAGAAAAAGCGTGTTCCTGGGACTATCACCCTTTAGAACTGCTTACCTTTGACTGTCAGATTGAAGCACCCGAGCCTGTCACCAGACAGTGAGTCCGCACCACACTGGAGCACCACGGCACTGGGCTGGTACATCTCCATCACCTTTGAGATAATCTATGTACAAGATAACACATGTTACTATCTGTAAAATTATTTTAAAATTCCATTTTGATTTTGAAAATAATAATACTTACAGGCTTAAATATCTGCCCATAGGATTCATCATCTATACCATCTCTCATTGGAAAATTGACAGCATAGTATTTGCCTTTTCCTGCACCAATATCCTGAAATACACAAACAGCTCTTAGAGAACATCTGAGAGTAAAAATGCTTGACATGTTTATTAAAGTATTTTTTTACAAGATTGAAAAACTAGGTAACAATATCCAATTCTGGATTCATCTTTTAGGTTAAGAAAGGAAATAATACAGAGTAAGTGTAAATTGCAATATTAATGGGTTGTTTTACTAAGCTGAACAGAACTGATTCCAGTTAATCGGTAATGGTTATTTGGCGAGAAAAGAAATTTAACAATTAAAGGCAATATTACATTAGACCAAGAAATTAATCATGAACAGAATATGTAAGACAACGTTATGAGTAAAACTACAGAAAATACTCTAAGCCAAAGAATCGTGCAGGACAATTGTCTCTATAATGCAGAATCCCTCTTGTGGCTCACATTCCGGTATAAGTTTATTTATGATGAAAGAAAAGCTCCTACTTTCCTCAAGTTTTGACAACTGCAGACTAAAGCACCAAAATCCGCTCTTTAATTGGGCTTGAAATAAATTTTGTTTCTACTCGTTGAATAAATACCACTCTAGGCATTAATACTTCCCAAAGAAGCAAGAGAAATGGAGAACCGCGTTCAGCAATATATAAACACTTAAAATACATATATATATATATATATATACACACACACAACATATACTGTTTGTACATATTATGCATGCACAGATGCATGTGTGTAAATGTACCTGAGTACACACACATATAATTCCTAGAAGAAATGGTATGGCACAAAAATTGCTACAAAACAGTTCTTTAACTGCAACACTAAATAATTGGCAGTAACTGATTCTTATGTGTTTTAAATTAGGTCTCAGTATACATGAATCCTTAGGATTACTAATGCTTTTGTAGAAGACTCCCTTTATCTCTCATATAATGATCTGAGCTTGATTCATTTTAAAAAAGCATAGTTTATCCTTCAATATTAGAGTTATCATGACCCAAATGCCAATGGAGAAAAAGTGGAATTACATATCTCCCCCACCAATTTTTCTTGAAGAAATCTAAATCTAAATGTTTATATGTTTGTATTTATAAACCATTCAGATGTGGACAAACTAAAGCATTACGAATCCCTAAAATCCTGCACTAAAACTAAACTCCTAGAATATACTTTGACACAAAGATTTCAGAATACAGAAAGTTGGTCGGCACTTCTCACCCTAGCCAAAAGTTGGCACCTCAGCTGCCGCCCTTGTTGCACCAAACTTTATCCCTTCCATTTCTTATTCCTCAAATGCTACTTTATCATACCCCCTTTTCCTCTACCTTAGACTCCTGATCTAATAAATGTAAGCAGTTTTAACAAGCATCTAAGCTCAAAGCAGCTTTCTTTTCTAATTTAGAATGAATTGGCAGGTAGAAAAGAGAATGTTTATTAAACTAACATCAAAGATACATACAAGTTTTATGAAATTCTAAATATAACTGATTTTGATTTCCTTACAAATTTTGGGCACACTTTTATAATAACCAAAGGGAAAATATTAAGACGACATTTCATATAGTAAGTGTAAAATCTTTAGTGAGTAAAAGAGAATTTGAAAGTCATTCTAAAATCTTTAAAAAACACCCATTCTCCAATACTTTCTAACAACTTCAAACAATCATAAGAATACTGTCAGAAATGAACACAGAGGCCACATTTTACCATTTCTGAGATTAGTTAGGATTATATTGAAAAGAGACTTTAAGCTTAAAACTGGGAAGGTTTTGCTGAATTTCCACTGAGTACAATGGCTGTCGACAAAGGAATTCTACTGGTTTAGAGTAGTGGTTCTCAAACTTTAGTGTGCAGAATCAGTTTCTGATGCCTAACAGTATGTTCCTGGGAGCTGCTGATACTGCTAGTTTAAGAGTCATATTCTAAGAATCAGTATATAAGTTAAGACCAAGGGGAAAAGGCACTGAAGGAGCAAACAGGCATGGAACTGAAAATATACATTTGCAATTTTAAAAGCCACATAATTTAAACTCAAATAAACAATTGACCTTCTATCCATTTATAAGTAAAGAAAGATTTCACCATCACAACTCTCACTGAAAGAGCACCATCTTGTGGCCAAATAAAAAAAATTTCATATTTGAAATATAAAGCCACTCTTCAAACTTTTGGTTAACTACATACCACAGATATGAAAAATAACCTTAATAAAATAACTCAGAATACTGAGTGGCGTGATAAGAGAAATTTCCCATATAATCCAGGCTGAATTAAAAACGGCTATTTAAATTTTTGAATAAATTTCAACAGGCACATGGTTTGGTTCAAGAAAAACTAGTAAAGCAAAAAAACTTGAGGAACTTTGTACAAACAAGAACTGACCAGTGGTTTATACACTCATAAAATAAAAAAAGCACTAAATGGAAGAAGACAAGAGAAATATAAAAGACATGCACTTAATGTAATAGGCAGGCAGGATAAGCTACGGCATTCTTTCTCCAAATGGTATAGACTACAAATTTCAGAAGCTTAAGGAAAAAGATTTTAAAATAAGGCCTATTAAATCAAGACTCATCATAAAAGGAGGGGAGTACAAGAACCTAAAAAAGACTTGGTTATTTTCTTCCACCAATTTTACAATCAACAGCAACATTGGCTATTGTCAAGTAGGTTTTGAAGATGCAAATAAACATCTAGAAAACTTCTTCATGCGTCAGTGATGTTCAAAAATAATTATTCAATCAAAGAAAAATGGCTGAGCAAAATAAAGTCCTCTCAGTTCTCATTAAATTTTTGCTTATAGTCAACAAAAGTGAATTCTAACAAATGTTATATAGCATATAAAATGACTCAACTGTGCATACAAGTTTCTAATGAATGACTCAAGAACAGTATTAGTTTAGATACATGATTATTAGCTTCCTCATTTCTCCTAATTTTTATATCATAATACTTATTCAGACAGAAATTCAGTCTTACCCTCAAGTCTCCTGTTCCAGGAAAGTATTCCCCATATTTATGGAATGATACAGTCATTACACGATCTGTCGTATAAAAAGCTTCTTCAACACCATCACCATGATGGATATCAATATCAATATATAAGACTCTCTGATGATACCTGAAAACAAAGCCACCAGTTAAGTTTTTAAGAGGTTTGAAAAGATGGGAAGAACCACCATGGGTTCAGAAAAACTATTTTTGAGCTCTTGCATTTCAGAATGTTTAATCCCCTTTCTTACTTTATTTCCAGCCTAAGAGACCATTCAAACATCTAAAGTTACAAGTTTGAGCCTTAGATCTTTAAGTCCTCCTCCCTTTAGCCCCAATCTTGGTAAGAAAATATATTTACTCTCCCTGTAAAATCTGTCCAGTTCTACATGTTTTAAAAACATACTACCTGTTTTTATATATTAACAACTGAAGATTATACTGTACTTACACTATTATAACTTTAAAACATCTCTTTAGTAAATTTTCAATATTATAAAATAGTGGTTAGCAATCTATGGTTAAAAGCCCAAATCTGACCAACGGAGTCTTTTTGTAAAGCCTTGAGGTAAGAATAGTTTTTACACTTTTAATTCACTGAAAAGTAAAATGAAAACAAGCATATTTCATATGTGACAAGGGAAAAGCAAATTTCAATGTCCATAAATACAGTATTACTGAAACATGGCCATGCTTATTTGTTTACAGATTATCTATGGCTTCTTTTGTGCTTTCAACTGCAAAGTAGAGTAACTGTGACAGAAAGCACATGTGGTACTCTCCTCACTTCACAGTGCTGCCTGCAGCACTACAAATGCTGTGATGCAGTGACAGCGTGGACTGTTTTAAGAACCGTGTGTATCACCGTACTGTGACGTCTTCCTACCAGTACATACCCGTGTCAAAACAAGAGAAAAGGAAATGAACTTTAAATGTCATACTTTCATGGCATGGTGAACTGAGGATTATTTTGTTATTAAATTAAATGGCAGTGCTTTGTGTGTTTGCTACACAATGATATCACCACTATGTTGAAGAATCATATAAACTGACATTATCAAACTAAGAACTCATCAGAATAGTCTCAACACACAGGATAGCACCATTCAGCAAAGCTTTCGGAAGGGGGGAAAAAAAAGCGGAATGTCTCATCCTAGTAGACTTTCTTCACAAAAATAATAAAAAAGTGGTTAACCAAGTAAATTTCTGAGTGGTTCATCAGTGGCTTATCAACAGTCAATTAATTAAATCATGATTGATCATGCCAGTTAAAGAAATATGTCTGAACAAATTAAATTAAAACGTGTTTAACGCTATAAGCAAGTGGGTAAGAACTGCTGCTCAGAGATGAAGACACAAGAACCAAAATCAACAGTGAATTAAAAACCAAGGCAAATAATTTCAAGTGGTTTTCCTGGGCTCTCAGTGAGTTAACTGAAACATTTTAGTTGTTTATCTGAGGAGTTAATACCAACTTTTAAATGACTGAAAAATTAGTCTCTATAAACAGTATTCATGGAATAATTACAGGCAAGAACATTTCTGATACTGAGAAAACACTAATTCACTACAATCTGAAGTGGAATCTGCTAAGACATGTTACAAATGATAATGGTTAAAAAAAAATGTTGTAAATTTCCAAATTCTTAAGTCTCTATAGATCTAACTCAAACTACAGTCAAGGATAACTTTAAAACTAACTCCTTTTAGTAATTTAGAGATAATTATAACCATTAGTAGAGAACAAAGCCCCATTCCATGTGGAAACTAGGCAATTAGCTAGACTCATTCAATGAACAAATTTTCTTAAACACAAGATTTCAAATTTTTGCTTTCAGAAGTTAAAACTTACAAAATGTTATTAGCACATAAAATTCCAGGGTTGTGTCATCTTTCATTAATTGAAACTGTAATTTAAATCTAAATCTCCTAACTACTTCTAGCTTTTTTTAAAGGGTATTAAATGGGAGTTTTAAGCATGTATATGCATTTCTCATTCTTATTAATTCAAAAAATGGGAAAATGTCCTGTATTTCTACAACGGTTTGTAATGAATCCATACAAGACTCACCAATGAACTATTTTTAACCTGCTGTTTCTTTGAAATATTTTTAAAAGTTATAGACTTGTATCATTTTAATTAAAACTTTTTCATGTAAGAAAAACAGCAACATAAATTAACTTACTTTAGTAATTCAAGGATAGCAAGTACAATATCATTAACGTAACAGAATCCTGATGCTTCTGATTTCTTAGCATGATGTAATCCTCCAGCCCAGTTAACAGCCATATCAGTTTGTTGTCGGTTTAACTTCACAGCCCCAGCTAAAAAACAAGACAGGGTAGACTTCGAAAGTGTTTAAAATAAAAAAATTAATGTAACTAGACAAAAGCCCTATAGGAAAGAGTATGCCATGTATAAAAAAAAGTTTAAAATTACAAAAAGATAAGGATCATTGGAACACTAACAACAGTTTCTCCTTAGGTAAGTATTATCCTACAGATATGATCTGATTAAATAAGAGTATATATGGAAAGTGGCAGCTAGAAGAGAGATAGAGGAGAGAAATCTCTTAAGTGAAAATACAACGGAAGTAAGAAAAAGTTCAAGTCATTATGATCATAAAGCATGGGGTTTATTTATTTATTTTTAAAGAAAAAAGGTAACTACTTTTATTTATTATTTTTTTAAAGTAAGCTCTACACCCAATGTGGGGCTTGACTTTACAACTCCCAGATCAAGTCATATACTCCATCAACTGAGGCAGTCAGGTGCCTCAAACATGTGGATTTTTAAAGACAACTGTACTACTATAAACATACAGACTACTTTTGTTATCAAAATCCACTACCACTAAAAACTTTTGCTTTAAACAAATAACCTAAAAGTTACATACATATTTAAATCAATTTTAAGATCTGAATCAGGACACTTACCAACCGAGCCACCAGTTGAGAGCTGACAAAACTCAAAGAGTCCATCAAACACTGGACAATCTTCTCCAACATTAACTGTGAAAGATGGATTTCAGTTAGTATCCATTCTATGAATTAATGAAAAGATTTTCTTCCAAAATTTGTTCCTTACAAATACTTTTTTATTTGATGCGATCACAAAACACACATCATAGAAGAAATCTAAACTCTGCTATTTAAAAATACAATTTATCATTTTATCCAAGCTAATTAAAGTGCTATGCATGAAACACCACCACCAAATCTTACCAGGATTATCTGTAGAACACCTCTGCTCTGTTACTAAAAAAATTAATAGCCATCATAAAAGGCATTTATTTAATTAAAACATGCACTTAAATTTTAGGCATTTCTCCTTAAATATACAATGAATTAATCAGGATTCTAAAAAATTTAAGCAACTTTAATTCCTTTATGATTTATTTTCTCTAAAACTCCCTAAATGCACAGAATATCCATTAACTTTGAAATGTATTTTAGTGAGTACTAAAAAGATAAAGCAGCTGGTTCCCTACCCAATCTTAAAGGATGGTAAGAATTAATTAGGTTCGTAACAGCCAAGACATAGAAGGAAGGGGTATATAAAGCACAAGGAAACGACATACAGATACATGACACATCGCAATATACTTAGTTCCTTAGTACTGACAGGATAAAGGGATACATTATGTATATGACCCATTCTCAGCCTCTTCCCACCCCCCAAATTATAACCTCTTAAAAAATAAGGGTAATTATTTTACAAGCTTTGTATACCCATAATTTATTATCACTATAATGAATTTTAGTTTCTTGCTGCTCAGATATAATCAAAATCTTAATTCAGTATTATGTATTAAATCAATCCCATTAATTCATTTGCCCTATCTATCCGTAACTTTTAATCTAAGCCTGAATCTCCATCAAAAAAAAACAAGGATAAATAATATGTTCTATTTACATTACAGCATTTTATTGAGTAAATGAAATAATCTATAGTACAAATGTATACAAAGTTCTACAAATGTATAAGATGTCTAGCAACTACACTTAATACTATTGAAATTGTTCTTTTTTTAAAAAAATCACTAAAGACTACAGAGTCTACAGAACAGAAATAGTGATGAGAATAAACTTCAGTATCAAGCTTTAAAAAAACGCTGTTCCAATCATTTTAGGATGACATTTTGCATTTCACTTTCAAGCCAACCAACTGCTAATAATAAAACACTTTTTATCTTATAAACAGAATACTATATAGAAGAAAATCAAAAGCTTCACTAACAAAGGGGAGGAACAGATTATATATTACAGTCACATTAACTAAAGCACACAAATAGAAGAAATATATATATCAGGCTAAGTCCAATCAAAGTATATATATATATATATATTTTTTTTTTAAAGCAGGGGAATAAGGTCTCCCCACCAATATCCATTATCCCAAAGTTAACAAGGGACCAAAACAAAGACAGCTCTTTGGCAGTCTGGCAGACCAATAGGCTTTGGGTAGATTTTTTTTTAAAGATTTTATTTATTTATTTGAGAGAGAGAGGAAGAGGGAGAGAGAAAATCTCAAGTTGACTCTGTGCTGAGTGCGGAGCCTGATGCAAGGCTCAACCTCAAGACCCTGAGACCATGACCTGAGCTCAAATCAAGAGTCAGACGCTTAACCAACTGAGCCACTCAGGCGCCCCTGTTTTTGTTTTTTTAATTTAAAATAGCTCTTGGGGGCACCTGGGTGGCTCAGTTGGTTAAGCGTCTGCCTTCAGCTCACGTCACGCTCTCAGAGTCCTGGGATCAAGCCCTACATCAGGCTTTCTGCTCAGCGGGGAGTCTGCTTCTCCTTCCTCTGCCTGCTGCTCCTCCTGCTTGCCTCTCTCTCTCTTCTCTGTCAAATAATAAAATCTTTAAAAAAACAAAAACAAGAATAAATAAAGTAGATTTAGTACTTTTACACTGACTTTTCAAACCAATAATTAATTTTAAAAAGTATTTTATATCAGGCAGAATACCTAGATTTGGATAACTCTATAAGCTTCTAAAAATACTCATTTATACTTATCAATACTAATATATACTTTTAACATAGAAACGTACATCTCTGCATCTGCTTACTATACTCAGACATGTTATCTGGTCTTATTGAACGTAGAAATTTGATGTACTCATCACTGTGGTATTTTGTCATTTCTTCAGCAGTGGCTTTATGGGGCCTCTGTGAAGAAAAACAAATGTCAGAATTGTGGAACTACAACTGGTTATATCAGAGTTATCAAACACAAAGTATACCATTTCCCCTAATAGTCCTCTCAAAAGAACTAGGTCTGCCAGAACAAAAATTCCAAAGCTAATCCAAATTTATACCTGTGTGTTTTAGAAAACAGTAATCAATTCCAAAGCTAACTCCTACTCCTTTAAAAGCATTAGACAGGTCTGACCCCAACTATATATTAATCACTTCTTTTATTTTAGTAGAAATGGGGTCAACACTTACAAAGTTGAATCTGTGTTCAGAAACTACTTTCTCTCATTTTCCATCATAAACATTCCGTTCTATATCCAGTGAGAATGAGACTCATTCTCAATTATAAGTCTTTGTTCACGATCTCTCTTCCTTTCCTTTGCCTATCCTAATTATCCTTGTTCCCAAGAGTTCAATTCATTTATGACACACTTCTCCCAGAAGGCTTCCAGGAAATCTATCCAATTCCTCTTCTGTAAATGTTTGTATCTGAAAGAAAGTAACTCATAGACACCCAATATTGCTAACTGCTTCAAGTCTTTCTTTTCTCCCCAAATAGGCAAGAATTGTTGTGCCTTGCATTTGTTTATATATACCTCCATCAGTGCAAAAACATTTAAGGTGGTTGTATCCTAAATGTTAGCTGTAACTGTGCATGCCCACTAACGCATTGTTCCGTATACCAATAAATATTTGTAGAATTTTCTACTTAGTTCTTTTGTAATAGTCCCAGGTCAACTCTTCAGCAGCACAGCCAGGTCAACCACTACTGTAACAAAAATATTTTGTAGGCTAAACCGAGTTGTTCTCCAGAATGTGAAAAGGTGGGGTACGAGAAACTTTTAGAAAATGGTTGAGGAAGAGGGACAAGAGAAGTCATAGTTCCCACACTCTCAGTTTTCTCTGAAGAATAAAACAAAAAGAGGATTTTCTGTTTTATTCCAGACCTTTTCATCTGCTAAATGCACTTCAAAGGGAACAATAAACAAAGTTTCAAAGCAGATTAAAAAAAATTATCACCAATGAATATTCATCAAAGGTATACTCACATATATTTCCATTTTTCTATATAAGCCATAATTTAGCAGCAAGTTATGGGTCATGCGGATTCTATGAGGTTTCATGGGATGACCCTGTCCATAATAGTAATTTCCAATATCACCTAAAATAGAAAAAAGACAAACTGAACAATACAAACAAGAAAATCTTCACAAATGATCTAAATTTATGTATGTTCATCATTAGAAGGCACTTACCACCTAAACAAGATTTAAAACCTTAAATAATGATTTTCGATTTTTCAACTTTCAAACTGTATTAGAAAACCAAGATACTGTGTACACATTTATATGTGATAACTCCGTTAATACATATGACGCTTATTTATAGGTTAAAGCAAGCAAGCTTTTCTGATTTCCAGTTGACCAAAATTTTGGATTAGCCCTAATAAAATACTCTATACTACACACTTAAAAAAGTAGTTTTACTCAAATTGATCATTATTTTTTGTGTTTACGGGCAAATTCTGATGCCTAAATTCTGAGTTTCAGTTATTTATTTAAAAATTTTACAGCAAATATTGCTTCTTGAATACTTACTGGCTTCCCAGAAATTCTTTAAATTGGAATTATGGGATTAAGACATTCTACACATCCATCACAGTCTTTATAAGAGAAAATTTTTGGTAAATGAAACTTAGACCCTAAATAAAGTTTTGCTCTGGTAAGACATACTCAGGACATTTTTTTAAGATAGTAAGGATATTCTGTCTCATTCTTCATGATTAAAAGTTGTAACTGCCAGCCTATCTCTCTATGACATCTTATATTACCAATGTCTTAAACCAAATCCTCACCTATCGAATTTCAATGAAATCAATACTTTTAGGTGACAACCCAGTGTTTTTATAATAAAGTAATACTAAGGAAACCCCTAAAAATATACTATTTTTTAAATGTAACAAGTACTTTTTTCAACAGCCTGTATAAAATTAGAAATTACTTTTAGTATTAATTCTAGTCTTTAAATAAATAATTCCAAATTTTTATTAGGACAGTCAAGCTGATTTTAATGGCTTGAAGTTAATCATTCCAACACGTTTATATAAAAGCAAGGGATAAAGAATGCCATCTCCCCACCTTCAGGATCAAAAAAAAATTCTTTCAAATCCTGCCTAAATACACACTTTTTTTTGTTTAATAAAAACTGAGAACTCAAAAACCTGTGTTTCTCTCTCTTCCATATATTTGATAATAGTCTGGGATGAACATTCCTACTTCCCAACAGGCCTATTTTATAACCTACCTATTTCTAAATACCACTACTGCTTGATTTTGTTGGTATACCGTTAATTTACTTAATTCTTCATTTCCAACACAAACTCTCTTTTGAAAACAATTAATATATACACAGTTTAAGGGAAAGTCACCTTCCTTAAAACAAGAGCCAACAAGGCTAAGACAATACAGACAAGTAGCAAGCAGGGCTAAGGGGATGTGCAACATTCCTCTGCATTTATCACAATTCAGAAACTATGCGTGAAATAAACTACCTTTATAAGGATGGGCTGTAAAGCTCGTCTCTACATGGTTGGCACTACACATAGTTCCTTGAAAGCAGCCTGGTCTAAAATTCTTAAGGTATGGAAAGCCCACTAGAATTACAAGGCATCAGGTACCCAAGTTAATGCAAGGGAGGTATTCCTAAGTTATCACCACCACCAGAAGAAATCACGGGAGTTGGAATAAAACTAGTCTTCACAGAACTTCCAAATGTCTGTGTAAGATTTACTAGCATGAAATGTTTTTAACATCTATCACATTTTAAGATCAAATATTCTAGTTTACAGACATACTGAGAATCCAGTGGAAAGCCACAAATAACATAACAGGAAAGATGTCAATAACCTACAGAAAGGAGACTACAGTTGCAATTTCTCAGCAAGCCTGTTTAAAACAAAAAATGATGATAGCAGCAATTAACATTTATTGAGTGTTCACTAGGAGGTACTATTCTAAGCACTTCACATGTATTATCTGTTAATCTTCTCAATTAACCCTATGATGTAGGTATTATTACTATTGTTCCTATACTGAAGAAAGGTGAGATGCAGCTGAGTCAGGTAACATTGCCAAAGTAACCTAACTAGCAAGCCAGAGGAGCTAGATTCAAACACACGCAGAGCAATGCAAACAATCTTAAGCAGTAGCTTCTAAGAAAGCAATGGCATTTTCAGTCACTAGAAAGAAATGGTAGGGGAAAGCCTGGCAAGAAAAGGATGTAGTATGTAATACAAATATTTTAATAAAGGCTTAGGATCTTTGTTAATTTAGAGAAAATGAATATAAGAAACTATCCAATTCATGAAAGTAACAACTTTTTTTTTTAAACCAATTGAGTCCTCAAATTTTGTTTGAGTATATACATAGCTTTCAACAAGTTTCTCTGCTACAATTAGGGGCCCCAGGCCCATCAAAAATATGGGCACTTCCTAAATGACACATGTCCACAAGGGGAGCTAAGCCAAAGATAAGTGCTATTTCGTTTATCAAGAATTCCTTTAAAACCTAAGGGGGTTATAAAAGAAACATCTCCCAACACTTTCTGGCTTAATCCCATATCTCAAAATTCTCTACAAGGTTGTTTTGTAGCCAACCATTTTTTTTTATTAAACATAAAATGTCTTTTCTTAGTTTAAGCACCTACAAATTCCATTCATGATTTAAATGGTTAGTAACATAATTTGGGCATTTTAAATGGTATCTTGATTTTTATCAAAATACACAAAAATGCATTACCAAAGAAGCAAACATCCAGAAAAATTAACACAAGGTGGTTTCTTGAATACAACAAACTTTAATTATCAATGTGAAGAAATTACCATAAAGAATTAGTTATCTGCAAAATTTTAGAAATTGCTCACTCTTCCGAAGAAGCTATTAGAATGAAATGGCTACTAAGATCTACATTCTCTTATCCAAAGTACTTGGGACTAGATGTATTTTAGATTTTTTTTCAGGTTTTATAAATGTAGTAATGTTACATCTGCTGTATATTACGTGATACCCTGGGATCTGCACAGCATTCTATAATCAAACAATATTTTTGCAGCAAAAATGTGTGAATATTCACAGTAAGCAGAATAAAGATTCTAAGTATTAATTCAGATTAAGCTTTGATTCCAAAGGAGTTACAGATTTTTCTTCCCATTTTCAGATAATTTTGAATTTTAAGATTGCAAAACGTACCTTTACCCCTAAAGAAATGCAGGCTACAAAAATTATCCAGAAAATAAACAAAACAACCAAAGGAAGAAAAACTATAGTATTATTTTCACCTTCCACACACTACTTACTTAAGTCCACCACTAGCTTAAACACTCTGGCCACTGGCTTCCGTAATACCACTGTCCTGGACTACCCCATAGCCACTCTGCACCAATCTTGAAATATCAGGAGTTTCTCATGTTCATTCATTCATATAACAAATCAAGAGACTACCGTGCGCCATTCACTATTCTAGGTGCTTGGATAAGTCAGCGAACAAGAGTGATGCCCTAAAAATCCTCCTCTCTAAGCAATAAGTCCTCTAACTGTTCAATCTAGAAACTTAGAGGAGTCGTCAATCCTCTATTCTGTACCACCATCAACCAGCTCCAGCTCCATTTCTAATCCATCAACAAGTTCTATTTGTTGTACTCCCAAAACCTCTGTTAAATGGGTCCATTTCTGTCAGCCACAACCATTATATTTTATGTGGACCAACAAGCATTCAATTCTTGCTTTCAGTCTTCAATACTCTTCACCATTCTTTCTCCACCTGAGTTACATTTAAAAATCCTTCAGTGGTTTTCTACTCCCTGAACCAAGTTCAAAACTCTTACTACAAAGTTTTTGTGGTCTGGCCCTTCACTACCTAGCCTGGCATCCCACTGTTCCTCCATGTCTTCCTTTTTGTTCAGTGTGCCAAATCCTAACTATGTGGCCTTTGCAGTCTGCAATATCTTACAGGAAAATTCTTTTAAGGCTGGCCCATTCTTTTCCTTCAGGCCTTCCTTAAGTACCCTACTAAGGTCCCCACTCTTACTATCTAGCATACAGTTTATTTCATTCTTAGGACTTAAATAAACTTTTGTTCACTTGGCACACAGTAGGGACTTTAAGCCCATTTGATACTTCTAAACCCAAAGCTGATTTTCATGAACAAGTATAAACCAACTGCTATTAGAGAGGAATAAAACTTATTAACCAGTACAAACATCCTTATACTTTAACTTTTATTTTATTTTTTTAAAGATTTTACTTGAGAGATAGCAAGAGAAAGCACAAGCTCGGGTGGGGAGAGAGAGAAGCAGGCTCTCGGCTGAGAAGGGAGCCCTATGTGGGGCTTGACCCCAGGACCCTGAGTTCATGACCTGAGCTGCAAGGCAGAAACCTGAAGGCAGACACTTAACCACCTGAGCCACCCAGGCACCCCTTTATACTTTAACTTCTAAATCTGATCTCATCTATGTTTCAATGCTATTATCATTCCCTAAGAGATTACCAGTACAACTGTTTCCTTAAGTATTTGTCAACTGAAGCATTTACAAGTTTTTGTTGGGAAAAAGAAATAATTACTTAATACTTGTTTTGGTTTTTTTTGTATCAGTGCAAAGAGTTCCACTCGTGTCACCAAAAGAAAGAAGAAACATCTTCAAGTGCGAGGTATTGACCTCTTCTTGGACATTAAAATCAGTCAGTGTGGTAAAGGATAAGGAGTGGACTGAGTCAAACAGGGATACCAATCTATTTTCATCCGTAAAATAGACAAAATGCCACTGATTCTGTCTGTAACTCAGAGTGGTTTTAAGTAGCAGAGAGAATGTTATATGAAAGTGCTCTACCCATAAAAATAGGGTACTAATCATTTATTCACCAATAATTTAAAAAAACTTTCATTTTTATTTACATGGTAGAGAATATAGACATAAGCAAAACAGACTCTGTCCTCATGAAGTTTATAGTCTAGTGAGGAGGACAAAATTTAGGTGCTAGAAATAGGATAACAGTACAAGTGACTTACAAGGAGAAAAGCAGCAATGAGAATTAAGGTAATAGGAAGAAAGTCCGATTAGGTGAAATCTGAAGGAAACGAAGTAAAGAATAGCTGGGGAAAAGGACCCAAGCATAATAATAGCTGTTTTATTTGGGCATTACACCCTACTATGTTTAAATAATGATGTGCAATTAAGACTACTGGTATTTATGGTGGCACGTGGGTAACTCAGTCGGTTAAGGGTCCACTCTGGATTTTGGCTTAGGTCATGCTGATCTCAGGGTCACGGGATCAAGCACCATATCAGGCTCTGTGGTCAGTGTGGAGTCTGCTTGTCCCTCTCCCTCTGCTCTTTCCACCCCACTTGCTCGTGTGCTCTCTCTCTCTCTCAAATAAATAAATAAAATCTTAAAAAAAAAAAAGACTACTGGTATTTATGAACTGCTGCTGTAATTCACTCAGCACTCTGATTTGCTGATTACCTGTTTTGGAAGAAAAGATTACCTATTTTATGGATAATATTTATACTACAGCTAAGAATCCATGCAATTTTATTAAAGGCTATCTACCAAAAGACGTTGGCATGGTTGTTACAAATAAAGGTCTAAGAAAATCTGTCAATTAGTTGGCTGCCAAATAAATTCTTATAATCTCCTAGAGTAAACTACAAGTATACTGGGAGGCATGATCTTGGTAAATTTTATATTCTATCTTTGTACAGTGTTGAGCGCTTTTTGCTGAACCACTTGTCTCCAAACACTATGACGCACCCTATCAGAAGAGGAAAAAATAGAGCACAGCAGTATCTATACAATTATGTAAATTATGCTTTTATTCAGCCATATTATATCATGTACATCATAAAACAGGCACTAAATGTGATTGGCCTAAAGCTTAATTCAAAACAAAGTACACTTAACATTTCTAGGTAAAGTATTATAAATTATTTTTTTTAATGAAGGTTTTATTTATTTATTTACATGTGCAAGAGAGCAAGGGAAAGGGCAGAGGGAGAGAGAATCTCCAGCAGACGCCGTGCTAAGCACGGAGCCCAATGCAGGGCTCCATCTCAAGACCCTGAGATCATGACCTGAGCTGAAATCAAGTCTGACACTTAACTGACTGCTCCACCCAGGCGCCCCCTAGATACAGTATCATAATTTGTGAGTATTATAATTTGGGACTAACACAATTGGTTTGCTAATTACATTTAAGTATAGAATTCACATCATTTTAAAGTCAGAAGGCATCTCTGCCACTAGGTATATCATTTTACAGAGCAACGATAATCGTGCAATACATACAAGATGACCAAGATTTAGAATTAAGTTTTTGAAAACTTTGGAGGTATGGGTCAATATCTACAGTAAGAAAAGTGAACTTCTTTTACTTTCCTCAAAGATTTAAGGATAACTCATCCATTAACGCCTGAAGGTTCAGCTGGAACCAGCATTCCAGTCATCTAAAGGGTATAGTACTGAACACTAAAGCATACAAAAAAAAAAAAAAATACATGCCTTTAGAAGTTCCTTTCATTTGCTAGATAGTCTGTGTTGTCAAGAGTGTGCCTAATGGTCCCACTGAGCCTACAGGCAGGATTCCTATGGTTATAGGATCTACTACTTCATTCCTGTACTCTTTCTTTCTTCTACTTTCTTTACCAAGTTAAAACAAGATAATTTAGGCTAGCAGATTTTTAGTTCCAATCCAATCCACATTCTATACCTTCAAATCTCCCAATTCTGTGGTGCAGAAGCTACTTTACTTGCATCTTCTTTCCTTCCCCCAAAAGAAAAAAAATACCACTACCTTTTTAAGCTGACAAAATAGGATTTTTTAAGTAATGAAAATATAAGCTTTTGGAATTGTTCAAAGTTTAGTAAATATACTATCACATACTAATAATTAGCATAACTATCCCCAACCCATTTAATAATTTCTACAAAACAATTTTATTAGCCCCCCCTAAACCCAAAGAATATTCCAAATGCAAGCAACTAAAAATTCCATTCTAAAAATGAGGCATAAGCCTTAGACAAAAGGCATATAACCTAATGAGAGATTTCCAAATATTCAGTTATACACTGGTTTTGGCCATCAGTAAAGCAGTTGAATGGTCTATAGTAAAGTATTAAGCAACAATCATGGGACTTGAATATTTCAAACTCTACCTACCAAGTCCACATCCTGCCCTGGGCATCCCATTCCCTCAGCAAACACTCATCATAAAGGGGCCCAGAAACAAACAGCTGTTCATAAAACTGTTACTTAAGTGTACCTCCCATTCTACAATTCAAGTCTGGTGACAAGTTACAAGCTGCTTACTTCATCAGAGTCTATCACTGTCAATAGCAACTAACAGCTGCTAAATAAAAGCCTTAGCCTCAGTTTCCCCAACTTAAACCTTTCTTTTACCCCAACCCCTGACAAGAATAAATCTCTAAACCTTAAGAACAGTATCATTGTAAAAATTAGCTCTCACACGGGGTTATTTACTTTCCAATTTGATCAGGGAATGCAGGGCTTGGGTTTTACCACTGTCTCAAAATATGCATGAAAACTTAAAGAATGATATTAACAAATATAAATTCATATTAAATTAAAATGTACTCCTATCTTTACTCCTCCAGGAGGCATAATTTCTATTTGTATTACACATATAGGTAGTGCTCTCAAAAAATGTTTTTAAAATACAGCTCTATTTAATACTAGCCATCAAATATCAAACAATTCAGATTTCTTCTGTATGATGTTAAGTTTTTCCACAAATGACACAGGTGGACATTTTATATAATCAGGCATTAAAAGATTCATCTTTGCTAACTGAAGTAATATGGTATGGCCATTTTCAAATTAAAATCAGATTTATTCTGACCTAGACCTCTAAGATCTTTCCACCTAAGATTTTGTAATATACACATTAATACACCATATGTAGAAAACAACTTCCAAGATTTGTATTGCTTCAGACAGATCAAGTAGGACTTAAAGGTCATTGAGCCTAGCTTCTCGGTAAAATTTTCGAAATCCTCCTCTGGAGAGTAACCCAGTAAAACTATTTACCAAATTAATGTCTTTGTGAAATCTGCAGAAGAGGTTACTACTCCATTTCCACAGGAAACACAATTCAAGAAATTTAATGTTACTGCTCAAATTTCAAATCAGAGAACCCCTAACATTAAATTATCTGATTCTCATCATAATTTACTGCACCGCAAGCTCAAACTTACCTGATTAGTACACCTGCATTACTCCTCAAAGTTTTCCTACACCAAAACTCCCAACACCTAGAAACAGCTTTCACAAGCAAGATGCCAATGCTCTCCTAAACCTCCAAAGCAGGGTGTATTTCCTGATCGAACAAAGAGCAACAAAGAAGTGGGTGGTAACCGCCTCTCACAGAGACAAGCCAGAACCCATCGAGTCTGATCTACAACACAAGCAGTAACAGCTCCACGTTTCCCTAACACCTTCACATTTCCCGCGAAGACTAACTACCTCAAACTCGAAAACCCCAATTTTTATCGAGGAAGTGAAGCCTTTCATTTGGATCCTGAGAAAGTGGCGCTCAAAGAACCCGGTGAACAAAGGAGAGGGATGGAGCCTAAGCGAAACGGCAGAGTCAGTGTGTCCCAAGGCGGACGTGGGCCCCCACCCTCGGTTACTACTCGCCAGCCCCGACCCAGTGGAGGGGTCCGGGCTGAAGCTGGAGGCGGAGAAAGGAGCAGACGCAGCGGACCAGCCCCAGACGGAGAGGAAGGGCGGGGCGGGGCGGGAGCGAGCGGTGACGGGGGTGGGGGAAACGGGGGCTGGGGGCGGGGCTCTCGCGGCCGCGGGGCTTTGTGTGAAGTCCCCACCGGGGTAGCTATTTTGACCCGGGGGGAGGGGTCGGGGCCGAAGCAGGGCACCCCCACACCTCCACCCCCGCCAAGTGGCGAGCAGGAGAAGAGAGAAGGCAGGCCATCCCCTTGGCCACCTCCACGAAGACGGGGTAGGCCGGCACCGTCCCACAGGCGGGCCGCCTTTGGGGCGGCGGACAGTATTGCCGGAGAGAGAGCGGCAGGAGGGAAAAGGGGGCGTCCACCTGGCTCCAGCTGCAGAGCCCGCGGGGGCCCCTCGCCGCGGAGGGGCTCCACCTGACGGCGTCGGGTCGGGAATGGGTTAAGATGCGGCCAAACGTCGGTCCCTCCTCCTTCCCACCCCTCAGCACCGGCGCCCACTCGCGTCGGCGGCCGCGGAACTCGGCGCGGCTCCGGGCCTGGCGCCTTAGCCCTGCCCACCCACCCTCCTGCCGGCCGGGCCTCTCACCATCGTAGTAGTAGCAGACTTTCTTCTTGCCGCCTCCCTGACTGTACGCCATGGGCTCCCCGGCCACCGCCGCCTCCGGGCTCCGGCTCCTCCTCCTGCTGCTGCTGCCGCCGCGGCTCGGCGGGGAGAGAAAAGGGCTGGGGCGAAGGTGGGGGTGGCAGTTCCGCAGGGAATGGCTGGCCGGAGGGAGGAGAGGAGGGGACGCCGGGAGGACTCGGTACCGCCCGGCCGAGGCGCCGAGAGCGCGGAGCGGGGGGTGGCAGCGGCGCCAACTCGCGACACTGGGGAGGGGGAGGGGGCAGCCAAACCACCTCCGGAGGCCTAGGGGAGGTGGGACGTGTCCACTGTGGCCTTCACGGGGGAGAAAGGGGTCCGACTAGAAAGAGAGGTCTCTTCGGTCTTGAGGTAAGAGGCCTTCTGTTGATGAACAACTTGCAGAGGTGACGCCAAATGCAGTCGTGAAACGAAATGAAAATGTCAGGCTATCGCTCCGCAAGTAGATAAAAGGAGTGCGGAACCGGGTGAACGCTCCCCCCTTTAGATCTTCGCGCGGTGGTTGCGCCTATCCGGAGCCTGCGCAGTCGCGTCTTCCCAACCGTAGCCTTGGCCGCCTAGACCCCCTCAGCGTCGTCCCACGCCGCTCCCCTCCCCCACTGTCGCGAAGCTCCCGCCCGAGCGGACCACGTGCCGCGAACCGGGCGGGGAGAGACCACTCTTGCACCCCTTCCGGCCTCCTCGAACTCTCCAGGCTGCAGCCCAAGGTCCGTGGGCCGGGTCGCTTAAGGTTTCTCCTTTGTTCATTTGTTCTTTCTTTTTTTTTGCTAATAATTGCTCCGAGGTTCTGACCTGTTAAGGGGATCTATTACAGACAATAAATTGTAGGGTGTACTGCCTGGGTTTGAATGAGTATTTATAGAACGCATTTGCATTGGGGCGTAAAGCACAGTTCTAAGCATTTGCATTTATAGTATTTTCATTGATACCTATATATAGTAGGTACCTGTTAATTCATTTAAGACTCTCCAAAACTCTGGGATTTATTATTTCTATTCCTTCTTTATAAGTGGGGTAGATTAAGGAACTTGGTCCTCTCAACTGTTTGAGGATCTGGGGTTTTAATTCATTCACCCTGTCCCCCAAATCCACACACCCTTACTCCATTATACTGCTGCTGCTGGCTGGACACTGGATGATTGGAGCAGAAAGCTAAAAGAAAGTGCTTTCAAAACTCATGGAAGTTATAAATACCTATGTCTGATCAACAAGTCAACAAACATTTGTCAAGCACCTACTCTAAGCCAACCACATTGCATGTGAAGGGTGGGGGGACTGACAGTTTGCAATATAGTACTCTTATCCCAACTTTATCTTTTATAATTTTCCCCAAATAGCCGAATACACACTCTCTTCCATACCCCATCCAAAAGAAAAGAAAAAAAAAAGCCTTACTGAAGAGGAGCCATTTGGAGCCACTATCAAAAATATCTTCTTTATTTTGCTATTTGACTTCAAAATCCTAAAGGTGTTAAACTTACAACAGCAGTTTTCCTGAATCTCACCCCAAGAAGTTTAAGAAAGTCCAAAGTAACCCCTCCCCTCCCCTCCTGCCAAGTCTTTATTTTTAATAAGCATCCCGTGTAACTGATGCGGCTGGTATAGGAGCAGCAGTGTGAAAAACATTGGTTTAAAGTTAATTATGAGGTATTGACTTTCACAGTTTTACTCTATCAAGTCCCGAATCAACTTGGTAGATTCTGAGAAGAAACTAATATTCTTCTCAGAAACCATGTAGTGAAATCTGAAATGAGACTTTATTTACTTCAGGAAAACTTCCCTGCCTTTCCTACCTCCCTGCCCCCAGGTCTGTTTCTTTGTCCTTCATGTTGTCTGTCCTTGGGACTAGTAGCACTGTAGCTCGACACCATGTTAGGGTTAATCACGACTCCTCTGAGAACTTATCATTAGAATAGAGGACCCTCTGAGAACTTCTCATTAGAATAGAGTTTAACAGGAGGAGGGATTGTCTCCATGCCTATGACACGGGGCAAGTCACTTAAACGTTTTTTGGTCTGAATTGCCTTACCTGTAAAATGAGGCAGTGTTATTTGAAGAATAATTCCTCGTGTGAATATTGAGTGGCTCAAGTAAAATATGGAATCGTTTATATAAACAACGAAGAACTATGTAAACATAAGGATTTATTATGATTATTGTTACAATACTAGTAATAATTTTTGTTTGCATCCACAGTAGATAACCTTGAACATGTGAGAAGCCCGGGCATATATTTTGATTGTTGAGGAACTTGTTATTTATTATTTAATAATTTTTAACTAATAGAAGCAATTATTTTACCCATAGAAACTGGCATTAGAGAAGGATATCTTATTGGTGATAGGAGCAGGCCAAGAGAATTATGTGCCTAAACATCGATAATGAATTTAAGATTATCAGAACTAACATACAATGAGTTATTGAAACCTATTGACAAGTTCTCATTTCATTTACTGTATTCAAACTCATCTCTATCAAACCTTTTCACCATTACAAAAAAGAGTTTTAGACAATATACAGGAGAAGGAAACAGTTGAGAACATGGCTAATTCATAGAATGCGTAACTGAGGATTGTCTTTATTCTTAAACAATCTTTCTTTAGTTTCTTCTCCGTCTATATGAGTCTATAATCTCGAAGATGTTTACTGCTTTGGGATTATTCAATGAAAGGATCTGTTAAACATAAATGGATTATTTAGGCTATATAGAACTGATTGAGTATTTAAAAGCTGTTTAGAAACCAGTTGCCTCAGCTTATGCTAAAAATGAAACCCTGATACCAACTGCAGCAGATAGTCTTAAGTTTTAGTTACTGTAAAGAAATTGTTCATATAAGCTTGTTTCTACTTTAAGGAAATTTAGATTTCTTGGTATTAAATTCTATGTAGCAATTCTGTAAGGTAATACAGAAGGTAGAGAAGTATAGTAACTAACACTAGGGTATTGTCACCAACTAAACCAGCCCCAAGCTGAATTCTGATTTCCTCAGAAGCATGATTCTTATTTTTATCCAGTACTGTAAGCCATGAACAGAAGCACCAAACAGGAAAGATTACAGTGCTATTTGAATTGTGCGTTTGTGTAATAAAATTTAAAACTTCCAATTTTTATTAAAAACACATTTTTGGTTTGTTTTTTAAGATTTATTTATTTGAGAGAGAGTGTGTGTGTGCATGTCGGGGCGAGACAGGGTTGGGGGGTAGGGGCAGAGGGAGAGAGAATCTCAAGCAGACTCTTCTGACCTGAGCCAAAATCAAGAGTCGGACAGACGTTTAACTGACTGAGCCACCCAGATGCCCCCAAAACACATTTTCGAATCATAGCTTGTTTACTAAGTTATTCAGTTACATTAAACCTTTCAAGTCACCCGTTAGCTTGTTAACTGATTAATGCTTCGTTCTTGTCCCTAAAAACAAAGTATTTGATCCAGACCATCTACTTAAACAAATTTTGTAGTAAAATTCTGCATCATTCTGTAGCTTAATTCTTCATCTTTCCTATCTCAAATTTTTTAACTTTCCTTCAAATGTGATGATTACTTCTTTCAACTGAGCACCAACAGTGAACAAATGGAGGGGGACCATCAGGTGAAAAGCCAGATGATGAAGATGGTGGAGCAGGAGGATAGGGACCTGGGTCCTTGAAGACCTCCTTTATATCTGTACCAGACCTGGACTGTCCACCTCTGGACTTCTGGTTACCTGCAGGGGAAAGAAAACCAATTCAAAACAAACATTGGGTTAAGCCACTGTAGTTAGGACTTTGTTAAATGCAGTTGAGTACAATCCTACCTCATGTAAAACAGGAATTAGAGGTTAGTGGCTTCTGGTAATTTCCACTAAGAAATTACAGATTTCTGTTGAGAGACAGCTCTCTTTGGGTTTCTGAATTTCTTGAGAGTGGAGGTACTGAATGCCCTTTTTATCCAAACAATCTATTCAAAGATGTTTGTAGAGTGGACAGCTTTGGGAGATAAAGAAAATGGCTTCCTCTGGAGCAACGGTAGGGGCATGCTTACTACCCATTATAAAGATTCAGTTTCTCTAAATTCAGGGTTCATCTCTTATAATACAATGCACTACAAGCGTAGATGTCATCTGGCCCTCATCCTCATGACCTGTAGGAACTGGGGCTTGGCAGCACAAAAAATAATGCTTATACTCTAGTCACTGCTATTGCTGTGAATAATAAATTATCTTTGTCTTTTAGCATAGGAGTCTTGTGTCTTATACTAGCATCTATGAAACTGTGGTTGGCCAGCTTGTTAGCTTGCAAATAGGGTAAAATCTCAGACCCTTCACATTTCCTCACAGTTTTTGGTGATGAGGTTAAGATGCTGAGAAAGACATAGTTTCCTAAAACAGGAAAGATAAGAGCCTTGTCAACCGATGGAAGTTGAGGGAAATCCATGGGAATTGGTGGCAAACAACTGACCACGTTGTATAATCAATGGGGAATTAAATGGCCTTACACCATATTGCCTGTTGATGAGGAGGAATTGAGGGGTTTCAGGCTGAATACCAGGAAATAGGGGGTTTTTTTTTGTTTGTTTGTTTTTGTTTTTAAGATTCATTTATTTTAAGGGGGTAGAGGGGCAGTGGGAGAGGGAGAGAGAATTTCAAGCAGACTCCGGAGACTTGGGGCTCAATCTCACAAGCCTGAGATCATGACCAGAGACAAAACCAAGAGTCAGACGCTTAACCGACTGCATCACCCAGGAGCCCCAACCAGGAAGTAGGTTTAAAGACAGATGGCTGGACAGTATCCTGCTTGTGTAACTTTTCTCCCTGGGGGGTGGTGGGTGGGGGAGTTCTTCTTCACCATGTTGGAGACACTCTCAACCTCACCTGTGCTTTGAGACTTGGGATCCCCAGCAATTGTAATCAACGCTTTCTGGGGACATGCTGTTCACTCCCAGGACTGTACTTCTTGTCTGGAAGCCAGGCATTAATTTTACTGCTTCCGAGATAACAGTAACTTGCACCCTAGCTGTAGTCATAAGAGATTTTCAAGTATTTAAGGACCCACCAATAGATTGCATAGGCTCCAGATGACAGTGGAGATCTCTCTGAAACAGAGCCACCCTTAGGTACTTGGAGGGACTCCCCAGAGGGATAACTGACTCATTTATGTGCACTCTGTGGTTGGTTATCCTGGTGATGTGCGTCAGTCAGAAAAGATGGTAAGAAGTTTGTCCCTGAGTTTAGCTAGAGTGATTAGTGATGCCATCTAAGCCTTAGAAGGCAGTTAGGTCTGCCTCAACTCACTGGCCAGAGTTGTTATAGATAATAGAATTGCCCTAGATGGCAGATTTTGAACCATCCTTAATACATCCGCCGAACCTGGATTAATGCCTCCGACCAGATAGGAAGGTCAAATCAGACCCAGGAGGAGAAAACCAGTGGCTTTCTAAGGTAGACCCTGATGGTTTATGAGATTTCAGGAACCTGGGGGCGTGATTGAGGTCAATACGACAGATTGGTCTCATCCTTTCACTTGGCTATTGGTGACAGGGCCTTCATTAAATGCTGTATGAGACAAATTGAATGACATCTCTGCCAGTCAGATTAATCAGAGTGGTCAACAGGGTTATATATCCATGCGAAAATTTCAGGTCTGTCAAGAATGTGCAGGGTGGATTGTTAGAAGACACTAGTCCCCGCACAGTCTTGCTGAGTGTCCTGCACGTTCTTGGTGAGTATGCTAGATTGCAAGGCCTCTCTGTCTCCTGACACTGAGCAGCTTCTAAAGCTAGTCACATAGATGCCTAACTAGGAAGGTGACCATATCATGACTAATGGGTAACTACTAACTATTCACTCCCAGGGTAGGAGAGACTGGCTTCTTGCTGCCTGCGAAGAAATCTGGGTCCTTGGTCCTGGGTTTCTCTTTCGCAGTGCAACCCACTCTGTGAACATTGTCATCTGGGTCCATTATGTATTTTTTCTGGGACTTAGGGGGGCAAGAGCAACTGACACAAATAGGCTGATGCTCATGCAGCTTGCTGTGCTGTGAGCAGGAAAACACCTTGTGTCTGATCCAGGAGTCTCCTGACTTTAGCCAGAGTCCATGAAACCAACAGGTTAACTTAATTAGCTTGCAAGAGGGGATAAAATCTCCATGGCTTGACAGTGACCATATAATGCCGAAGTGTTATTAGCAATGAGAAATGTTTCCTTATACTGTGAACCCACAGATATTTCCAGCTGAGGGTGCATTCTAGATTCTTCTTTCCGATCTTGAGGGAGAAATGTAAAAATTCCTAGAAAACTGCACATCAGCTTCAGATGGGTTTAATGGGGAAACTGCGTCAGATTGGTAGTTAGCAGAGGAAAATTGATATGCTTTTATCCCATCTGTGCTAATGTGAAAACAAAGAAGTTGAGGTATTAAACAAAAGCACTTAAATAGAACCACAAATTATTGCGGATTCAGTATCTTTTTCACGTGAGCATGGATAGGTAATGCTCACAATCCAGAACGGATATTACATAGCAGCAGTGAAGGTTAGATTATGCCAGCTGACTTTTTCTTCACCTTCTCTTGCTCTTTTCTAACTGACCTTTTTTTTTCTTTTTCTAGTTCTATTGAGATATAATGGACCTATGACCCTTTTCATCCAAATTTTGCATTGCCATGCCCCAAGAGATTACCACACTTCCCTTCAAAGAGCAGCGGGCTCCGCCTGAGTGTGTGTAATGGCAGAGACTGCATTGTTTAGTGCCGTTCTTTTTCCTACAATGAAGTCTCATTTTCTAAAGCATTACAGTATCACTATAGACTCTGGTCTTACTTGAGCTAGGGGCAAATTTGCTTCACAGGATGTTCACAGTTGATGGCCTGGTATCAAATTTTGCCACCTTGCTTTACAGGAATAATTTGATACTAGTTTTATAGTTTATCTGTTGATATAATAAATATTTACATTTGTTGGTATATTAATATGTTAAAAAACATTCATCAGGCAAAACTTTAAAAACAGGATGTTAAGGCTTGGGTTTTTTTTTTCTTCTTCTTCTTTTCCCTCCATCGGTTGCTTTATAATTTGCTTTGATTGCATTTCATTTGTGATCGTATGTTAATTAGCCAAACACATTTTTCGTTTTTTCTTAAGCTTAAGCAACCAGTGTTTATATGAGGTTTGGCTCAAGAAAAGATCTTGCTTAAAAATAAGACAAATAGGGGCGCCTGGGTGGCTCACTCGTTAAGTGTCTGCCTTTGGCTCAGGGCGTGATCCCGGAGTCCTGGGATGGAGCCCCCTATCAGGCTCCTATGCTGGGAGTCTGCTTCTTCCTCTCCCACTCCCCCTGCTTGTGTTCCCTCTCTCGCTGGCTGTCTCTCTCTGTCAAATAAATAAATAAATAAATCTTAAAAAAAAAAGACAAATAATATCTAAATTCATATAGCATTTTTCCTAACCCTTCTTCCCTAACTCTCCACCTTTATCCTCCACCATCCTATATGCAATTTATATCTTAGCATCTATATTTTTTCTGGTTCATATTTATCTCTCTTTACAAAATTATAAGATCCTTCAGGGCATGTATATTAGTTTACTAGAGCTGCCATAACAAAATACCATGGACTAGGTGGCTTAAACAATAGAAATTTATTTTCTCACAGTTTTGGAGGCTGGAAGTCCAAGATTAAGGTGTTGGTAGGTTTTCTTCTGAAGCCTCTCTCTTTAGCTTGCAGATGGCTGCCTTCTCACTGTGTCCTCACATGATCATCTCTTTGTTTTGTCCATGTCCTAACCTCCTCTTCTTTTATAAGGGTTGGATTAGGACCAACCCTAACAGCCCCATTTTAACTCAGTCACCTTTCTAAAAGGCCTAGCTCCAAATATAGTGGCATTTAGAATTTCTAGGAGTGAGGGCATCAACATATGAATTTTGAGGCAACACAAGTCAATTCATAACAGGAGGGAAACTTGTCTTGTATGTCTTCAGATTTGGGATGACTGATGTAAATGTACACCTCATTATGTTATAAAATTAATCCAGGCTTTGTAGTACATCAGAATAGTCCCACTTATGCTCTAACTACTCTATAAAATATATCAAAACAATTTCCTTTGAATCTTCCTAGACAAGAGGATTACATTGGTCAGGGTTCTTGGTTGCCAATTCTGGTTACAATAAACAAAAAGAAATGCACTAGAAGGGTATAGGTAGTTCACAAAATTGGTGGGAAAGCCAGAGGACAGGCTTGGAGAATTGACAGCAATCAACCAGTAAGACAGATGATAAAACATAGCTAAATATCTTCATGTGTGGGGTCTGGTTACAATGTTGCTTCCTCAGTGGGCATTGGAAACTGTCGTTGCTAGCATGACCAACCCCAGCTCAAGACCGTGGAGTCAGCTGCCGCTGTCATGCCAGGGTCACGCACTGTCTCTGCCTTCTCTGTGTATTTACTTCAATACAAAAGTCGTGAGCAGGAGCATCTAATAAATGGTTCTTAGGTTATATGCTCTAGCTGTCAGGAATCAATGGGAGGCAAGTGTGGTGTTTTCGGTGGAAGATGGGAGCTTGGCTTCCGTTAAAATGAACCAATGGCAGATTGCCCAAACATAAGAAGAGAGTCAAAATGCCAGTCAGTCCAAAAACGTCCACCTCAGATGTTAGCATCTTGGTAACAAATGACATATAATTAACTCTGATGGTTGTTTCTGTCTTATACTGAAGGTCTTGTCTTTCATTTCATAAAATAATTTGGAAAACTTAATTTTTCTTATCTAAATGAGAAAATGAGTTGATTGTTTAGAAACTAAAGAAAAATTATTGTTTATCTCAGACATCAGATCTAACTTTGGTTATTGTGATGGTTAATTTTATATGTCAATTTGGCTGGACCACAGTGCTCAGAGATGTGGCCAAATAATATTCTGGATGTTTCTGAATGATGGTTAGCTTTATGTGTCAATTTAACTGGGCCACAAGGTGCCCAGATATTTGGTTAAACATTATTCTGGGTCTTTCTGTGAGGGTGTTTCTAGATGAGGTTAACATTTGAATCAGTTGATTGAGTAAAGCAGATTGCCCTCCATAATGTGGGTGGGCCTCAGCCAATTAGTTGAAGTTTCTAAATGACAGTAAAGATTGACTTTCTCCTGAGCAAGAGAGAATTCTGCCAGCAGATGGCCTTCAGACTTGAACTGCAATATTGACTTCTCCTGGGTCTCTAGCCTGATGGCGTTTGGACTTGAAATACAGCATCAATTCTTCCCTGGCTCTCCAGCCTGCTAACCCACCCTGCAGATTTTGGGCATGCCAGTCTCCATGATTGCAGGAGCTAATTTCTTAAAATAAGCCTCTTTTTATAGATACACACATCTTATTCATTCTGTTTCTCTGGAGAACCCTGACTAATAAAAGCATAAAGATAGAATGGATACTATGTCACTGAAGAATAAGCTGTGTGTTGCCGGGCTGAAATATGGCCGACCACAGCTCTCTTATGTTGATGCTTTCTTTCCGCTATTAAGACACTAATAGAAACTAAAGAAGAAAATAACTGAATAGGTAATTCAGTTTTTATATTTTGCTGCTTTTCCCTCTACACTGTATTTCCAAGTACTTTAAAAGTACTTATAACAGGCAATAAAGATTTTTGCTACTCCCAATGGAAAATTATTCAGTATCTTTATAATAAAGATTTATCAGAATTTAGCTTAGCTCATTTTGCTCTATTAAACACATTTTTCCCATTAAATTATTTCCTTGATTACTCACTGCGTTCCATTACATTACTGCCAACACTCATTGGCTAGGTAGAATGGAAGCAGGATTAATTATTCACCTTGCTTTTATTTCCTCATTTAACTATTATTCTAAAACTTTAAGGTAATAGGAAATAACCTAAAATTATAGATTCCCCAAAAGTTAATTTGTGAATTGAACTTTGGTATATTAAAATTGTATATTAAATAATTTAAAAAGTAACCTTGATGGCATTTTCTGATTATAAAAGTGCTTGCCCTGGGAACTTAGTTGGCGCCTAGCAAAATTCTAATGAATTTTTCTTTCCCTCTTTGTCCCTTCCTCCTTTCTTTCTTTTTCTGTTTCTTTCTGAACTATCTATTCTTTTCTTTCTTTTTCTTTTTCTTTCTGTTTTTTAAGATTTTATTTATTTATTTGACAGAGAGAGACAGTGAGAGAGGGAACACGAGCAGGGGGAGTGGGAGAGGGAGAAGCAGGCTTCCCACTGAGCAGGGAGCCTGATGCAGGGCTGGATCCCAGACCCTGGGATCATGACTGAGCCACCCAGGCGCCCCTGAACTATCTATTCTTTTCAGGCTGTTTTGCTAACATCATAGTTACGATCCTAGAATGGTTTCTTATAATGTGAATTTTTGTGCATTTTATGAATTTTGATCCCTAAAAATTTGGAATGTATTCTATTGGGAAAAAGTGTTGAAGCCCTTTATGTAGTATGATTATTCTATATTTCAAATCAAAAATGTTTAATGACAGCTTTATAATTTTCTGATTAGTGTTCATATTCGGAAAAAGAACTGTGCTATTGATAATAATCATAATATAAAGGCCCTGTGATGTACAGCAATCCTCTCTTATCAGCACAATTACAATTTCTTATTGACCAGATCAATTAGTCCAAATTAACTAGGTAAGCTAGTAAGGCCTGACACCTACCCGTTGCCACCATTGTGAAACTGACTGCCTCCAGGCCCCGTGCTAGTTTGAAATGGATTAGCACTTGCAACTAAAGTTGATGCATAAAACTTTGAATTATATAGAATTTGAGCTTTGTTTTATGTGTAGTTCTACAGAAAAATAAGAAAATATAAACCAGTCAAAAAAATCATCTATCATTCATCTCTTTCTAGCCTGAAATAACCCTTTAACATTTTGTTGCATATACTGTCCTACTTTTTTAATGCAAATAAAGCTATGTAAGCACGTAAGAAAATACATTATAAAACAAAAATAGTTTTATCAAAACTGTTTATACACTGTCTTATGTGCATATACTGTTTTAAACTTACCTTTTCTCTCTTAGTAATACGTTTGTATATAAATAAATGCAAAGCTATTTTATGAATAAAGATTTGTTAGATTTTTAAAAATCTCTGGCTCATATAAAACCATGCCTTCTTTAAATCTATTATAATGGATCTTTGTGCATTTGTCCAATATTTACCTTACAGAGCTTTTGATATATGGTTATCTATGTTTAGGTCCGTTAGAATTACATTATAAAACTCTGCCTTTATCAAACATGAGGGAAATTTTAGCTGTGGTTTTTGTATGTACCACATTTTTCCTTTTCTCTTCTGGTTCTTTACGTGAACTACACCTTGTAACATCCTACGCTGCCCCCCATCTTGGGCCATGATCCTGGAAGAGTTGTAAGTCACATGGCTTCCCTCCTCCCCTCCCAGGCATGTGCTTGTGATCCAAATTGGACCAGACTATTCCCCCAGACTTGCTGATAGAGCAAATTGAGAGACTTACTCTATCTGCTCTTGGCTGTCTTCCCTGGCATTAAGGAGAAGGCTGTTTGTACAAAGAGTGACTTGAGAGAAATAAAGACGGAAGTAGAAAAGTAATACATGATACGTAGGAAGGGAGGAAGGACGGAAAAAAGGAAAGAAGGAAGGAAGGAGATATTTGAGCCTCTGTATCTAGCCATGTCTGAAAGTTAGAACTACCTCTTGGACTCCCCAGCTGTAATAAGCCAATAAATTCCTTTTTTTTCCCTTAAACTAGTTGATTTAGATCTCTGTCATAACCAGAAGAGTCTTGACAATACATTGAAGCCTTATAAAAAATAAGAGTTATAAAGATTTATCAGTCTTATAAATAAATTATTTTAATAGTTATACACACATTTATTTTCTATCATGTGGTCCACTCTTTTAAAACACAGAATTTCTGCTCTCAAGCTTACATGACACTAGTCTCTATCTATTCAAACATCCAACTTTGCGGAAATTCTGCCCCTTAACAGAAACATGATTTTTTTTCAGAGACTGAAAATTTGGCTTAAAAAACTAAAAAGTTTGTATGGTTTTACATTTCAAAATGTTATTCTATAATATTCTTTTAAATGCTTCTCAGTGCAATGATAATATGATTTCAATTATAAAAATTCACTTTACTCATAACTTAAGAACACAGAATTATGCAAAGGGACTGTTACATAACTTTGTTTTGCAGTTGCATTTTTCCCATTCATGAGAACTCACCCAGTTGTATTTTCATCATCTTTTCCTGGCACTGGCTTAGTTTGTGACACAGTTGTTGCACAGGAGCGTACAAAGTGAAGGATTGGCATCACCTTATAAACTCAGGATACAAACACTGTCACGTCTTTTTTCCCCACTTTCTCGTTTGAAAACCCACCTACCATATTTAATAGGAAACATAATGTCTCCTTAAGATCTTTTCTCCCAAATTGTTCAAGACCTGTGGGAGATGACTGAGTTCAGAGGTTAATCCTGGCTAGTGGCGATGGCCCTGATGCCCGCAATAGCTCTCGATTGCCACAAGGTGTCACAAAAGGAGGAGCTTGCGCACTGATAGCTGCTGCCAGAGTCCCTTGCTGGTCCAAACCCCTGTGCAGCATCCGTGACACCTCTGTAGTTTACCCCCATTCCCCGATGAGCACCCACTCTTTCCCAAAGCACAACCAGCCTATAAGTGTTGTTAGATTCAGAGAAGCTTCTAGAAGCAAGTATTGCCTGTGCCCGAACCAGCCCCATTCCCTAAACATTTATGTCCTTTCCTTCTTTGGGGGGTTTTTCTCAGGAAGAGCTTTGACATAATTTTAAACTTTCAGAATAGTTGCAAAGATACAATGAGAAAATTCCGTATACCGTTCTTGCAGATTTGCCAATTATTTCCGCATACACTCTTCTTTTTCTGAACCATTTAAAAGTAGGTTGGAAACATTCCCCGTCTGTATTTCCTAAGGAGTAAGAATTCCCCTATATAACTAAAGTAGAATTATCAAAATTAGGAGATAAAATAGTTATTTAATGCTGTTATCTAATCCAGAGTCTATGTTAAAATTTCTACAACTATCCCAATAAGACTTTTATAGTTATTCCCTCTTCCCTCCCTGCCCCAGATTAAGATGCAATCCAGGATCATATATAACATGTAGTTGAAATGCCTGTTTCATTTCCTTTAATTTGAAACAGTTCTTCAACCTTGTTTTGGTCTTTCTTTATCTTGCCATTTTTAAATACAGACCAGTTATTTTATAGAATATCTTTCTCTTTGTGTTTATCTGATGTTTCTTGTTATTAAATTTCTTTTTCTTTTTTTCTTTTCTTTTCTTTTTTCTTTTCTTTTTTTTTTTTTTTTTTTTGCAGAAATACCACTGAAGTGATGTTGTGTCTTTGTCAGTGCATTATATCTGGAGACACATAATATCTATTTTCCTCATTACTGGTCGTGTTAACTGGTTTGTTAACTTGGTTAAGGTAATGTCCACCAGGTTTCTCCACTACATAGTTTTTTATTTTTCCCCTTGTAAGTAAGTTGTTTGTGAGGAGATAGTTTGAGATTCTCCCTGTGGCTGCTTAGTGTTTCTCATAGCATAGTGGCTGAGTTCTATGAATGAACATACTAAGAGAGCAAAGTAAAAAAACATGACATTGTTACGATCTTGCCTCGGAAGTCCAATACCTCAGAATTCACTTCTATGGCAATTTCTCAGATGAGACAACCACAAAGGTGCGCCCCAATTCCAGGCTTGGGGTGTAGAGCTCTCTACATAATGGGTAGAATGTCGAGGTCCCCTTTAAGATAGAAATCATTGCAAGTGTTGGCAGCCATTTTTGAGAGATGCTGTCTGGCACACTGGGCAGCACCATGCCTCCTGCCCTTTCCTCCAAGCAGTACCGGCCCTCCCACTGTGTGGTTAGTCCGTTTAATTGTAGGCCTCTGAGAACCCTGGCCTTAACCTCCAGTGGATTTGTTGGGGACCTCATCGTCTTGTGTGTCCCTTGCTGCCACCCAGGGCAGCCGTGCAGGTGAGAGGTGGCACACTCCTGTGAGCCGCGTTGGCAAAGAAGAGAACACAGACAAAAAAGGACCCTCCTCTTGCCGTCTGTCCCTGAGCCACGTACAAAGAATGGTTGATTTTTAATCTCTTTGCTCTTGGGTTGCCATTGGAGGCCACTTTTATGCTCTGGTGCTGGATCTGTCACAGATTTAAGGTGACCTCAAACTAATCTCTGAGGACAATGGATGGTTACTAGCTAGCTTTATCTTTGTGTAAATAATCCCCTGAAGTTTTCCAAAATGAATGTCTCCATCCCCAGGAACTAAAACTGCCCTTAACTGCACAAAAAGCCATTCCCTGGCTGAAAAGTAAGTATCTTAACAAGTTTTCCTTGAAGAAGCATCGCACACTACAGGGTCAGAAATTTGGAACTGGCCTTGGGATTGGGTGAAGATCAAGCTGTCTGTGATAGAATTCCAAGTGATGGGATTCAGAGGTCCTCGTGAAGTTTCCCAGAACCCCTCCCATCCTGGTCACCCTTCCTCGGGCAGGTGCTGTGTGGATGCTAAACCCCAGGTGCTGAGTCAGGTGTGGAGCGGAACCTAGTTAATGGGTAAGGGGAGCCCAGTGGTCAGCAGCCGAAGCTCCAAGGCTCTGAAATATTTCTAATACTAAAAATAAAAACAAAGGCAGTAGGGAGAGTTTGTAAGAATGAACTGGACGCTGCAGGGGGAGTCCTTCTCATGCCTTAGTGGGCTTCCTCCAGATAAATTCAGTTGGCAGAGAAGAGGAAGTTCTTCTTAAGTGATGGCAGACCTGGAAACGTGTGTGCCACCACTTGCCACCCAGAGTTGCCTAAAAATAAGGGACAAAACGGCTTCAAAACTGCTTTGTTATGGTTCCAGGCACTCTTCAGTGTTGTGTGTAAACTCAGTGCACTGCTCTTTTCTGGCACACATTCACCTGCTGGGGCCCATGCTAGGGCCATCACCTGTCCTCTGTCGCTTACGAGAGACTTCGAAATGGTGGTGATAAAGGGGGTTCTCAGGAATTCCCCGGCTGGTGTCCCATGGCTTCAGCTTCCATTTCCGCCCATACATGTGGAGGATGATGCCAGGCAGCAGGTTGAAGAAGAGCTTGGAGAGCCGTGGGCAGTTTAGGAAGATGCTCCCATGTGCCTGCCCTGCCTTCTTCCTGTCTGCCACCGCCGTGCACTTGTGGCACCTTTGAGAAGGTCACATCATCAGAGGAAGCACTGTCGGTCATGGGCCATCTGGAGGGCAGGGACTCCTATGGCCTTACAGTTATTGAGTTCCACGAACTTACACCTTTTTACAGCAGGTGCGGCATTTCCGTGAGGGAGCTCCCCGTGGGCTACCCAAGGAAGCACTTTCTCTTTGAGTTTCTAACCCTTGCTGTTTTAGACCATACCTAGCTAGCAGCCTTGATTCTTTTCTTGATCTCTGATCCTTCTACAAGGTGGGTTCTGCCAGGAATCCAGCCTAGATCGACACATGCGTGCCACCAAGGCCTGGCCTGTGACAGAGATGAATATATATACAGAGTCAGCCCTGGGCCAGGTGTACGTGTGCCCCTTCAGGTAATCTCACAACGGTTCTGTGAAAAACAGCAATATTTTGTCTCCTTTTGCAGATAAGAAAACTGAGGCTCCCAGAGGCAAAATCACCTGTGCCAAGTCTCACCAGAGGTGAGTGATCAGGCCACGATGAGAACCCCCGCCTTTCTGGCTCCAGAGCTAGTGCTTCTGCATTACTCATCTGCTTGCTGAGCCCCCAAAGGCCATCATGCCTTTCACAGCCGCTCTCCGGTGGTCGGGCCTGGAGCTCCTTCCCCCAACCCTGTTGGCAGCTGGCTAGGTTTTTCTTCGACTTTAATGGGCCCTTGGACGACAGAGTGGTTAGCTAAGTGACTCCAGCTATTGGAGCTATCCAGAATGACCTGCTGCAGTTTTCCCCTTGCCAGTTCCAGTCAACGTTCATACCCCTACACTGACTCCAAGTTCCCTGTGCTCTACTCCGCTGCCCACTGCCGTTTGGTTCCCCCCTTCTATGTTCTCACCAGGCTGCTGCTGATGTCCACCACATTCTGGGCTAAAATCCTTAAGAATTATGACATTTAAGGTCCAAACTGACCACAAAACTCAATGTGCAATGAAGATATGAAGTAGCTACCAGAAAAGTGAATGCAATTACCGACTGCATTAAGAAAAAATTGTGTCTGGTGCAGGTTTTGGAGTTTTGAACTTATGAGCCATTCATAGATAATTCTGTAACAGTGTAGACTGGGCGCTCAAGGAGTCACCAAGTAAAAGTGGGAGGAGAAGGTGGAGAGAGACTGCTGACTCCGAAAGGCTGGGAGGAGATGACCTTTGAAATGAGCCCTAAAGTATCGGTAGAACTGATAGGTGGAGACGGAGGTCAGACATTCCAGGCTGGGTTAATGGCAGGAGCAAAGAAACAGGAAAAATTCATGGCATATGTGTGCAACCGAAAGAGGGATACCTGGGAGGAAATCAAAGCTTAATTAAAAAAAAAAATGAGGTCAGGTCATTACAGACTTTTAATACCGCCATTATTTACTAGGTAGGCAATTAAGAAGTTGGCATTCTGGCTTTTCTTGCTTAGCAATCAGTCATTTGTGAGTTTGGAAGATTGTCTCAACCCTGAGAGGCTGTTCAGGTCTGGATGAGCTGAAAGTATCAACATTGCCACGTGTGAGGCTGAGAGTCGGACCAGGATTTGTGGCGACCTCAGGGACGTGCTGTGAGCTGTCTCGGGTGTCCTCTCTGGGGAGGGTCAGCTGTGAGTCCATCGGACGGAGTGTCTAGCTAGCCAGCCAAGTGGGCTCCAGGCAAGGAGTGCTTTCCCCAAACATTTCTTAGTAGTTAGGACTTCTTTACTACAAGTAACAGGGGCCTCTACAAAAGAAGAATTTATTTTAAAAATTCAGGGGTGTGTCACAAACCAAAGGGCTAACAGCAATTCTGTTCTAGGATTTAGGAATACATCGGGATCAAGGGCGGCTGGGATAGGAGCCAGGATTAGGGCTTTCTCATCTCATTGTTTTCTTCAAGTCTGCTTTATTCCTCTCTCTCTGAAGACTGGCCTCTTCTGCCTCTCCCATCCCCCTGCAGGAAACATGGCCAGCCACAGCTCCTGAATCCACCCACAGAGAGACTGATTCTCGGTCATTTGCCGAGCATCTAGGAAAGGATTCATTTTGGTACAGTGCTCACCCCAAGTTTAATCAACCGTGGCCAATAAAGAGGAAAAATCATTTGAACCTAGTTATGCAGAGCCCCCCGAGTAAGCTTGTGGTGGGAGAAAGGCAAGCCCAGTGAAGACAACATGGGAGCTGCCCATCACCCCCCTTCCAGAGCCAGGCTGTGCAGGACGTGGGCCCTGGCCACAAGTGGTTCATGGTAAATCTACATTTCTCAGAATTAAAAGTTCAGGTCCGCAGTCACATTGGCCTCACTCCAAGTGCTCAATAGCCTCGCGTGGCTAATGGCTACTGTATTTGGAGGCACACGTGGAACATTTCCATCATGCAGACATTTCTGTTGGACACCTGTCATGTAGAATGTAGCGTTTCTGGTTCTAGCAGCAAAAGCCTTAAGCATTCCAGCTACTGCAAACAGCCAATTTTTTTAGGTTTGTTGGTAGAGATGGCCAGTTGCTCCCCAACGCTCCGCTCCCTTTCATCGGGTAGAGATGTCGCTGGAAGGTGGCTGTCCAGCCAGGACTGTATCCTCCAGCCCTTCCTGCATCCAGATGTGGCCATGTGACTAGTTCTCGCCAATGGAATAAGAGACTTATGTCACCCCCCAGGTGGTATTTGAAAAACAATCTGCACCTTCCCTGCTCTCTTACTCCCCTCTGAATGGGAAGGATTCCATAGTTTTAGGGATTGGTGGAGCCACAGGATGCAGGGAGCATGGATCTCTGAGCTACTTACTGCACGAAGTCCAATCGCCGCCGATGATGATAATCTGCAATGGACTGGATGTGAGAAAACTAGCCGCTGACATTTTGGAGCTTATTTGTTCCAGCATCTGTCTAGCGTTACTCTAGTGGATACCTAGTTAACTTCCTTACATCCTCAACCTCCTTGCCTTAAATTCCATCTCCTGCTGCACCTTTAAGGGTCCGGTTCTGTAGCCTCTGGAAGAGGCTGCTCATTCGCCCTCCATCCAGAGGCCATGGGGCTGAGAGATGGTATTGGCATTTTCTTAACTCCTCATTGTATCTTTCAGACCACTTCACCTTTGAAATTAATGCCATCCAACTTTTCCTAGTCAGTGCTTAGCACATAGATTTGGCATTGTCCTTGTTATATAGTCAGTGCTCAGGGAGAGAGAATTTGAGGATGAAAGGGAATATCAGCACTGGGTCAGTGTCTGTAGCAACCAGAAGAAATGTATGAAGTTGGGTGCACATCAAATTCTCTGATTACCAAGAGGAAAAACACTAATTCCCTCCCGGACTAATCTCTTGTTAGTTTCACTCCTTTTCTCTCCACTCACCAGTTGCCTCAGCTATACCATTGCTACAGAGGGTAGCCAAGGGGGATGCAGCATAAGACCTCAGGGTTGAAAAGCCTACCCCAAGAAGACCAAAGACCCAAAGTAGCAGAAATCCCTAATGTTTACATACATCCAAGGTATAATGTTTGTGTTTAAACCTCCCAATTATGTGATAACTCACTGATGATCCACTTTAGACCTTCGAAAAAAAGATACTTTCATATTTTTGTATCTGTGTTTCTGAAAAGTCCTGAAATTCAATAATCTTCTTGAATATCTCGAATATTACCCTGTAATTGCTGATTTTAGGTCAGCACATTTTTTTGCAGGCTGTCTAAAAAAACACTTACTTTTCTATGAAACCGTCTAAGTTTCTTTTCCACTTATTAGATTTATAGCTGATTCTTTCGGAGCTGACTTTCACCTTGACCCGCAGACAATAGCAGAATATGGAATTTTTGGAAGGCAGTAGCTTTGTCTTTCCTGGACAATGTCTAGCTCTTTCACCAGGAACAACCTAAGAAATGTTGCAAATCTGATGCATATGGTTAAAGTAACTCCCCTACAACCTTTTTTCCCCTTCTGATTTGTTTCTCTTGCCTCTAGCAGTTATTAAATCTTGTGCCACTCATATCCTCCATCTGATCACAAAAAATGTGCATCGCAAGATGGTGTTCTTGTGCTGCGGTGAAGCCCATCTTTAGACAGACACTCTGGGGCCCACAGTGAAGCAACGGATGGAATGGATATAAAGATGAGCATTCCTGCATTGCAGAAACCAGGTGGGAAATGGCAGTCATTATATATAGCGGATCCTTTGGAGAACAATTATTCCTTCAAGGTCCTGTGCAGGCATTTCAGACAGTGGCTATCAGGCAGGCTCATCATAGTTTAGGCTCAATTATAGCTCAGATTATTTTTATTTCTAAGTAACTGAGAGAAACAGGAATTGGATATTTCTCTCTCTCTCTTTCTAAAGATTTTATTTAATTCAGAGAGAGAGCGAGCGAGCACGAGCAGGATGGGGGTGGAAGAGGGAGTAGCAGATTCCCCACTGAGCAGGGAGCCTGATGCAGGGCTCAGTCCCAGGACCCTGAAATCGCGACCCGAGCCAAAGGCAGACGCTTAACCGACTGAGCCACCCAGACACTCCAGGTATCTCTCCTCATGTGAATTTTACTTTTTCAGAATGGAACAGGAACAAAGGTGGGTAACTGCTGTAACAGCAGAGAGCATGGTTTCTTCTAAAATGAGGATCATGGGGGTGCCTAGGTGGCTCAGTCGGTTAAGCATCTGCCTTTGGCTCAGGTCACGATCCCAGGGTCCTGGGATCGAGCCCTACAACGGGCTCCCAGCTCAGTGGGGAGTCTGCTTCTCCCTCTAACCCTCCCCCCCTCCTCATGCCCTCTCTCACTGTCTCTCTCTCTCTCAAATAAATAAATAAAATCTTTTACATAAAATGAGGATCGTATTTAGAGCATCTCAAATCAAGACACACAGTCTGACAAAAGGTCAGAATACTGGAAAATGGAAGTGTCTTAATTAAATAGCCCCTAAATAATTTTATTTCATGGGCAAGCAATATTTTTAAAGGGTTCAAAGGAAGCCAGATCCCTATGTAGAAATACGTAGTCCTAACCACTCACATAGCTGTCACCATCTTTGTGTCCTACAGTCCTAGATGCTGGGCCCCGGCTAGACATGTTTAAAGTGTGGCTCCTGGCACAGCTGCATGGTATAAAATACAGATTCCCCAGCCCCAAGAGTCTGGAGGTGTGGGGCTGGGGATCTGAATTTTTAAGCAGTTGACCTGATTCTTCTGCTCACTAATGTCTGAGAACACCCGCCCTCTGCTCTTTCTGATAAGGCAACAGTCGTTTTAAGAGCCCTACCACAGCTCTCGGCTGGAGAGATTTCTCATTTCTCCCAGCCGAGGTCACCCTCCGCCTGCTGCGTTGAACTGCTGCTGGCCCGACTGCTCTCTGCCCGCCGCTCTGCTCTCTGTTCCCACAGTGGAGACGAGCCGGGGGCACCTGTGGGCTCCAGCTCCTCTGTTCCAGGGCCAGGCTGTGGTCTTGCAATTACATTTTTGCAAGCACACCCTCTTTTTCTCAGAGAGGGCAACCATTTCAAATCTCACGTTAAAACAAAAACCACCACTGCTGAACTCTAGCCAAAGCAGGTTGTAAGCAGCTTTTTTAGCCACTGATACAGACAACAGAAAGGTCAACAGCAGCTGGATGCTATGCCAGTGGGGCTTTCTTGTGCTTTCACACTTCAAGAGAAGCACCATTGAGCCAACGTGCCGATGTTACTTTTTTTATTTAAAAAAAAAAAAGACAGCTCTATCTTATTAACAAAACTAAACTACATTAGTTCTTGGAGTTTCATTCTTATTTACAGAAATCTATTGAGAACTTCTTACTGAATCATAGGCTTTATCAACTGGTTATCATCGTGGAACAATTTACTTGGTAATAAATGTATAACTGAGAAACCTGATTTGATTTCAGCTCCAAAAAAATAATTAATACGGGCACTTGGATTTTGGATCTCCACCCGTATCTAATGTGATTCACTAAAAATAGACCACAATCTAGGAGTTAGGATTTCCGGACCAGGTTCCACTGATTACCTATGTCTTGATATTTATGGAACTAGTCATTTCCCAAATATTTCAGCTCCGCTCTTCCAGTCTTTAGAAGAAAAAAGAAAATAACAATAACGATGATAGAATATCAGCCCCTCCAGAGAGTTAGCGGGGAAATGAGAGAGGGAAAAAAGCAAATGGAAATGTTTGAATTGGGGAAAATGTAATGAAAAGCCAAATGGGAATGGGAATAGCAGTCGGCAAGAGGGGAAAGGTGGCATAGAGGGCAAGTGTATCACTGGGGAACATGGAAACTGAGCAGCACGAAGCCTCTTAAGAAATGTTTTAAGTTGGTTTCGATAGTGGCTAAGACGAGAATATTGACACATTACAGAAAGGGACATGCCAAGACCCTGAATAAATTTTAATGAAAGTAGAAATGGATTGCCTTCTGTTATCACGTCAGGGGCCACGGAACTTCAGGAAGCAAATTCTTCACTAGAAGGGTGTTCTTCACAGCCTCTTTAAAGATGGCACACACGTACTTCATTCTATATTAGATTTCAAACACAAAAATAAATGAGAATGAATTTCGTTTCTATACTCACAACCTGACACCCTCAGAAATCTGAATCTTATGCCAGCTTAGAGCAAAAAGCAAAACTGGAAAATTGTAGAGTAAGAAAAGACCATGAGGAAAGAAGAGCAAAGAGTCCACAGAAGGACAGCGAGACTCCTGGTGTCTCTATGTCAGCATGGTGTGATCCATAGTCTACGTTACCACCATCTGTAGGTGGAGACCCAGCCTACGGGATGTGGAGATCGCTCTTTTCACTGGCAGCAGCTTGCTTTTTCTTTTCTTTGCTAGAAATTTTATCTCCTTCCTTTCTAGTTATAGAGTGAAACAGAAGCCTGCTAGCAGGACATGTCTTTCTGCATGAGCCTGACAGAGTAGTCTGTGTTTCCCAGTTTATACCACCGTCCCTGACGAGAGCTCTTTTTCATTGTGTTCTGGAGACAAAAGACCCTTGGGGATAATCAGTAAAGATCCCAACATGGTGGCAGGCAGCCTTCTTTGGACCTTGCAGTGCCATCTCTAATAACGCACAGGGTAGTCAAACAAAACCCTTGGCCAGCATTTGGGAGAGGCCCTGGGGGCATAGCTTTCTCTTTTCCTTTGCATTACATTGCCTGTTGTCACTCATGGAAGGAGTGTGGCGGGATGAAGACACCACCGTCTGGTGTCGCTGCCAGCAGGGAAAATGTGGGGTCTCGAGCCTAGCTCCCCAGCCGATAGCACTGTACACGCCTCGACTGTTAGCTCGGTTTTGCTGCCTGGGGGTAAGCGGAGTTTGCGACGCAGGAAGTGGCTGTGGCAGCCATTTGGATGTCACCTGGGGCCATGAGGGAGACCTCCATCTGTCAAGCCTGTGGAAGGAAGGAGTAGGAACCGAGCAGCAGCTCTGATGGGCTGTGCCTCAGAACAGATGTTTGAGCTGCCGAGTCTTCTCGGTGGTGTGACACAGACCCGGGCGGTGTTCGTATGGAGTGAGGGAGTGAGTGAGACCGTGGGGCTTTGTCTTTGCAGCCTCTTCTGTTGTGGCTCGTTGCAGTGGTCTGAACAGCATGCATGGATTTTATTTTTTTAAAGGGAATTTAACAATTTGTGGGATTTCTCTGGTATCAAGCACTTTGATAATAACTCATCTGCAAAGGGAAAGTTCCATTGTGAGTTGTTTCATTTTGTAAGAAAGCAGAACAGCATCGATTTATTATTTTGCTCTATTTTAGGGTTACTCCCTCTCTAGAGATTCATTTTTAGGTGTCACGCTTTCTCTCTCTCTCCCTCCCTGTCGGGTGTGAGGGAAGCTTTGCAATATGTTTCTGTGAGACTTCTCAAAAGTGATAAATGAGATTTTCAATCTTCTCATTCAAACGGTAACTGCCTGAAAAGCCAAGAAGTGGAGTGAGGGGGTGGAGCTGAAGGTGACAGATTGATGAAGATAAGGAGAAATGCATTTGGAAAGGGAGGGAGGAGCAAACCGAGCAAGAGTTGTAAAAACTAGAAAAGCAGTTCTAAATTGGATTTAGAAATGGCAGAATGACAAAGTGAAGTTTTCTATAGGGAGAAAGTTGCTAGGCTGCCACATTTGAGACAGCCTGGAAATTTTGAAAAGTGAGAATTCAAAAAAGCCAGAGAAGGGTGATTATTTCATAAGAGGCAGACATTGATCCTAGTATCTGAAGAAGCAAGGCTGGGCCGTCTCCTCTGGAGACGTTTACTGGATTCCTTGTTGTGATTTGATCAAAATAGCTTGTTAGTTTTGAGAGGATTAATTATGTGAGTAATCAATTATGTGAGTAATACTTAGTCACAGAGAGCTGACCACAGGAGCCCTGGCATGAATCTGGGATTTCTAAAGACCCCTCATTCTTGTCTTCCTCAGGGTGCCTTCCTTCTAGCTCTGTGACTTATATTATTTCAATCTCCTCTGGCTCCTGAAAATTGCTTAGAAAGGAATGATCCCAGTGATCTACCCCCTTCAAATCTCACTGCCTCACAAATACATCCTTCTCTGCACTCCAACCCATGTGGGGTTAAAGGAAAATCCATTAGAAATCTCCATTGGGACCTAAAGGAGAACACTGGTGTCCAGGTTCGCTGGCTCTCTGGGCTTCCATGGCATCTCTCCTTTTGTCTCCAGCGGGAAACGATCCATGACCTCCTTCCTCCCCGCCAGCCCTGTTGTCCTCTGGCTAGTCTGAGTGCCTTCGAGTCTTACAGTGCTCAGAGCAAGAGAGCTGGACACACCTCATCTCTCCACCTAGCTCCAAGGTTTCCAGTGAGAACCAAATGAAATACTGTATCCAAAATGCTTTGTAAAACAATACAAGCACAACCCACGTATAGGTGTGATTACAGTACTAGTCTTAAAAAAGTCAGCTCCTTTTCTTGCCTTTGCATGTCTCCAGCTCACGTGTGTCTGTTTCACTGCATGAGCCCATCCATGAGTGCATCTAGCCGAGTATATTTGCAAAGTTTCTGATGCCTTATTTTTTAAACAGTTCTTTCTGTGTCACCATTAAAGTGTTACAGGGTTCAGATTCCAATTAGTACCATCGTGCATTTACAAATGGTGGTCAACTCCTCACTCTCAACAGAAGTTAAGAGCAACACGTATTGAACAGCACAGGAACTAGAGAAAGTGCTTTTATAATGAGCACCCTTTTTCATCAGACTTAGCATCCGCAGAACAAATTGAATTCCATAATCCCCATAAGGCCTAAAGATGAACTATCTTATTTTTTAAGACAAAGATGAACTCAGTGTCAGGGTTGTGCAAGAATATGATTGCTAGTTCTTTTATTATCATATATAGTACCTTTCCTTTGAAAAGCCAAAGGGCATTTTACAAACTCCGACAGTGATCCTCACAATGTCCCTCTGGGCTGAGTAGGCTTCATTACAAACAATAAATAATAACTGCCCTTTATTTTGAAATGTCTCCTACAGAATTTATTAACAATGGAATGGCTAGTCATGATTCATGGATTCTTTTTTTTTTTTTTTTTTTGAAGAGATAGAGACAGCCAGCAAGAGAGGGAACACAAGCAGGGGGAGTGGGAGAAGAAGAAGCAGGCTCCTAGTGGAGGAGCCTGATGTGGGGCTCGAACCCATAACGCCGGGATCACGCCCTGGGCTGAAGGCAGACGCTTAACGACTGTGCCACCCAGGCGCCCCATGATTCATGGATTCTGAAGGGAGCTTATTTCCTGGGAGTTAGAGAAGATAGTAGATTTCCATGGGTCTCTAACTGCTAGAGCTGTTTTGCTTCAAAAAGCTGGTTGCCTCAGAACAACTCCAGTGCACTTGAAAAGTATCTCTCATAATTACTGGCATTTACTTTCAGATTGAAAGAAGCATAGACTATGATAATATTACATAAAATAAATACGGGATGGTTATCCAATTTACTGACTCACCGAAGATCTGCCAACAAGATAAGAGCTACCTCGGGCACGTCTTCTGACTGAGTTCTCCTGATCTAGTGTTTGGGGTTTTTTTTTTTGTTTTTTTGTTTTTTTGTTTTTTTTAGTTTTTTTTATTGGAAACACTAGTCACACTGCCTGGCTACCTTTCAGATATTCCTGAGGGAAGTGTCTCATCCTCAGGCCCTGCTGAGGAAAGAGCCCTGGGCAGTCATATTTGATACTATATGTCCTTCTCTCTCCTGGACATAAATGGGTACATAGTAGGATGGGCACTGGACCCCAAGGCAGTCAGTGTGTGGGTTAGCTAGTGACCTGGGCACAGAAAGATAATCTGAGACAATTAGGTGGTGTATCTTGGGCATTTCATGTGGGATGTGTCAAGAGAATAAGGGGGTTAGCAATGGGGCAAGAGAGTGAAAGGGGTTGCGATAGAGCCAGGTCACGAGGGACATAAAACTATACATGAGTTACAGTTATGAATGAGCAGACACCTCAAGATGGAGAAAATAATCAGATTAGAGAGTGAAGAAGCGAATTCGTAGGAAGAGAAGACAGAAGGCGAGTGGAGAAGAGTTGATGCTGCAGACCGTGGAGCCCTGCGGCAAAGACGTACCACTGCCGAGGACTCCAGAGAAATCTTGGGTGAAGACCTATCCTTCAGTTTGTTCTCCAAGGCTTGACCTTGAACCCTACTCGGGCTCCTGTTTCTGTATACCTGTGACATTCCTTTTCCTTTATCCCATTTGTATGTCCCTAATACCTGGACCAGAAAGTTCCTTAGGAGAGTGGCCTTTCCAGTCTGAGATGGAGAGTCAGATATGTTCATTGCTGTGTCCACTTCACCAGTGTATGAAGATAAGCCATAGTCATTCACTTAAAAAAAAAGAAAAAAACCCAAACCCTTCTTTCCAGAATATTATTCAACAATCATTGAGATCAATGGTGTGTGTGTGTGTGTGTGTGTGTGTGTGTGTGTGCAATCTCTGTGCATTCTTTTCCTAACCAATGTTTTTTTGTCCTACCCAATTACATGAGCATCGAAACTCATACTCGAAACACCTGACAAGGGTTGTTACAATTTACTCTTCTCCCCAGACACCACTTCCAGAATTACCTATTTTCTTTGGCCATATAATATTCAACGCAACTATCTCTTATTATCATTCTCTGGCTTTGATTAATTCTTTTTTTAAATTGCTGAATTCTAAATCGCTTTTGAGAAATAAAACTAAAAGGACTCGTATAAAATGTGCACCATTTCGTTAATGTTTATTCTCCTTGGTATTATTTATTAAACAATTAAATTACTATTAGCAAATGGTAATTGCAGGGTATACAATGTGAATGTCTATGATATCATATCAGTATATTTTGCTGATAGAGTTTAATTTAAATGGTTAGTGGTGATTGGTCCTTTTTCTTAGAAAAAAGATAATAAGGGTGCCTATTACAGTCCACTTAGATTAATTAATGCATTTGTTCAGGAAATTCCAGTGGTGTCATGAGTTAATGATATGGAAAGATACTGATTTTTGAGCATATGGTCAGTGTGAAAGATAACTGCCCAGACATAGAACAGGCTAAGATTGAATGGCTTAGTGTCTGTGAACCATTACTCCTTGTCTCTTTAGAGAAGATAGCACTCTTAAGTCATAACTAGCTGAAATCCTTTACATTTCCTTGAGGAAAGGAATAGTTTGGGCATCAGTGATCTCTCATGTTTTTCTCAGCAATAACCTCTTAAAATTTATTTCTCCTTCATGGATTCCTTGTTTTAAAAGTGGCTATTTTCAAATATGTTTTAGTTATTAATTTATTGAAAACGTTCATTAAATACATACTTAACAAGAAATAGAAGCTCCTGTTTAGTATGATAGAACAATCTTAGCACACAGACTTTATAGAATTTCAGTTATTTTCAAAATAATTCTAACATTTTAGCCATTTTGCACAAATATTTCCCCTGGGGTGTTTGAGATATTGAAAATAGCTTAAAAATTCTGTCAATACCTTCTGCTATTTCTACAGAATACCAGGGTGAGAACAACTATAGGTTCTGTGTCTGTGTTCTTTCAGATTACCCAGGGCAGCCTCGATATCAAATATGCAGTTCTGGGCACCTGGGTGGCTCAGTCGTTAAGGTGTGTGTCTTCAGCTCAGGTCACGATCCCAGTGGGATTGAGCCCTGAGTTGGGCTCCCTGCTCAGTAAGGAGTCTGCTTCTCTCTCTCCCTCTGCCCCTAACCACCCCACCCCCAACTTGTGTTCTCTCTCTCACACTCTGTTTCAAATAAGTAAATAAATCTTTTAAAGAACTATGCAGTTCCACAGTCAGCTCTGACGTGGGATTGTAGTAATGTGGTTGTTACATCTTAGATCTTCTTGTCCTTTCTTGCTAACGGAATCTTGATTTGGTCAATTCCTCTCCAGGGGACATTTGTTTCAGCAGAGGCTGACCCCTCATCAACCCCAAGGAAGACTCATAATTGGTTTAGGTCTCTTCCCCCTTGGCTTTCTTTCTTTCTTTTTTAAATTTTTAAAGTTTATTTATTTTTAGTAATCTCTTTACCCAACATGGGGTCTGAACCCACGACTATGAGATCAAGAGTCTCATACTCTTCTGACTAAGCCAACCAGGTGCAGCCCCCCCACCACTTTGCTTTTAAGTGATTTGGTATGTATGCTACCTAGCTCTATCAATGGGGATTGAGGGGAAGTCTGCCAATTTAAACTCATCATGGTAGGTATGTGACAGAAGTCTGCCTAGCAAGAAGCCTAATGGGGAAACTTTATGGAATTCTTTCTTTGTTCTTAAAATGTAAGGGGGATACCTGGGTGGCTCAGTCGGTTAAGCATCACCTTCAGCTCAGGTCCTGATCTCAGGGGTCTGGGATCGAGTCCTGCATCAGACTCCCTGCTCAGTGGGGAACCTGCTTCTCCCTCTGCGTCTGCTCCCCCTGCTTGTGCTCTCTCTCTCTCTCTGATAAATAAATAAATAAATAAATAAATAAATAAATAAATAAATAAAATCTTGAAAAAAATAAAGTGGAAGGAAAGGAAGATCTTTTCCTTTCCCTTTGTCTGGCTTGTGGAAGTGCTATATAGTGATGTGGTACCTGGAGCTGCTGCAGTCATTTTGTGACCATGGGGGGACTGCTAACACATTGAGAACGGGCAGACTGGAGGATTGAAGGAATCTTGGCCCTGCCTGATAATTTGTTAAGCAACTTTATTAACTGGAACTTCTTTGCCTCTGGATTTCTTTTTATGTGATGTGGCTTAAGATCCTTCTAGCTGCATTTTTCTAGATATTTCTTTTCCTTGAAGCTGAAAGTATGTCAACTGATATATAACTGTGATTATAACTTTTAAAATATTAGCAATAGACAAAAGTACTCAGGAATCTCAGAGTTGGGAGGGCCTTGAAAAGTAATTTATCCAATTGTACAAATTAAAAGTTTGACGGGCAGCTTATAATTGCCATTAGATGTTGTGACAGTCGGCTTGCCCTGACATCCTGAAAGTGTCACTATAACCTTGGAAGTGGTATATTATCTGTAAGAGGAGACCTGTTATGAACTGAATTTTGTTCCCTTCCTCCCCACATTTATATGTTGAAGCTCTAACCCCAAATGTGATTACGTTTGGAGACAGAACTTCTAAAGAGGTAATTACAGTTAAATAAGGTCATAAAGATGGGGCTTTAATCCCATAGGACTGATGTCCTTATAAGATAAGGAAGAGGCGGGGCACCTGGGTAGCGCAGTCCTTAGGGGTCTGCCTTTGGCTTGGGGTGTGATCCCGGTGTTCCGGGATCGAGTCCCACATTGGGGTCCTATGCTGGGAGTCTGCTTCTTCCTCTCCCACTCCCCCTGCTTGTGTTCCCTCTCTCGCTGGCTGTCTATCTCTGTCAAATAAATAAATAAAAAATCTTTAAAAAAAAAAAGAAAAGGAAGAGGCACCAGAGATACACACACAGAGGAACACCCATGTGAGGACATGGAAGAAGGTGGCCATCTACAAGCTAAGAGAGAGGCTTCCTTAAACCCACCAACACCTCAGTGTTGGACTTCTAGCCTCAAAAACTTCAAAAAAAAAAAAAAAAAGAAAGAAAGAAAAGAAAAATCAGTTGTTTAAGCCACTGGGTCTGTGATATATTATTATGACAGCCCTAGCAAACTAATATGAGATCCAAACAAGATTGCTTTAAATATAAGCAAATTTATCCCACATAACACAGAGAGTTCTAGAGTTAGGACATTTCCAAGGCCGACTCATTAACAGCTAAATAATGTGAACAAGGACCCAAGCTCTTTCCATTTTCCAGTTCTGTCATCCTCAGGGTATTGACTTTTGACCCCTAGGCTTGTCCACGCACGGATGCAGGCGAGCTGTGTCAGCTCCGGGTGTTATTTCCACTCACAGCTGTTTAAGAAGCAGAAAAGTCAGCTTCTCCTCATGCAAATCTGTGTGAGTGAAAAAGCTTCTCCAGAAGCATCCCCCCCCCAGGCCCCCAGCCCCTCCCTCCCATAGTCCTTTGGTCAGGTCCTACTAGTCAGAATTGTGTCCGGTGCTTCTGCCTAAGGAATCCCTTCAAGGAGAACGGGGATTACTGTGATTGCTTTAGATCAACTGTGATTCACTCCCGGGGGCTGTTTGGGGCTGAGCCTCCCCCGAAGCGGGTAGCCCCTCGGTATCTGCGAGCTAGGAACTACGGGATGTGGAGAGGGGTGAGTCTTGGATAGGCAACCAACATGGCTCCTGTTGTGTGTTTATTCCATTTCCTGCTTTGATCTACAGTCCTCGCCTGACACATCTTAAAATCGCCAGGGCAGGGAAGACAGTAAACACATCCCCTAAGATTCCCCAACTTTCTTTGACCTTACTCCACGCCGATTAAGCAGCTTTCTCTTGATTCCTCTGGCTTCCTAACTACCGTGATATCAGGCAGGGAGGTCCCGGAGAGCCCACTGACAGAATTAGTACATTAGAGAGGTGGATCCCATGTTATACATTAGTAACTTCATGTTGTGACCTCATGTCACAGTCCCAGGTGTGTCATTAGAGTAAATACTTTGTCCATCATTCCCTGGGCACTTTCTGTGTGCCGGGCACCGCTGGAGGTGCCAGCCATTCAGAAGTGAATAGGGTGGGCTCTCTCTGGGGGAGCTGACCTCCCAGAGGTGACGGTCAGAGCGACCACTGAGGGAGCGAGGGCCAGACTCTGGGTTCAGCGCTTTCCAGGTTGCACAGTCGCCCTCACTGTTACCTTCTGTTCTTACTTCCTAGGATTCTTTCCCTCGCTCGTTCTCTGCCTGTCACTCTGGTCCATGAACTCCTGAAGCAACACTTTCGGAAATGATTCCTAGCCTGGAATACCTTTTCCCCAGGGATCCTTGTGGTGAGTTCTCTCATCCCCTTGCAAAATTGGCTCCCATGTTACATTCACAAAGACGCTTTTCTCCATCATTCTATTGAAGCTTCCAACTTCCCAACGCTTCCCGTTGCCCTTCCCTGCCTAGCCTTTTGCCATAGCATTTCGGACCATAGAGCATGCTGTGTATTTCATACATTGCTTTTATTTATTGCCAGCCTTCCCTTACCAAAATACAAGCTCCTCGAGGGCAGGGCTTTTTGTCTGTGTCCCTAATGTCTACGATAGTACCTGACACATAGTAGGATCTCAGTAAACACATTTATGGAATAAATGAATCATCTCCTATACGTAGAATTGTTATTTATATGAGTTGCTCTTGGTTACAAAGCTAGGAAGTGGTGGAACTAAGATTTGAATCCAAGTACATCTGAAATTCTCCAGTCTCCGTATTCTTTTGAGTTTATGAATCTGCAAAGACAAGTACAAGACCCTGGATCATGGTAACCCTTGGAGACCCTATTTCCGTGGAGACCTCATGGACACCAGCAATTTTTTTTAAAAGATTTTATTTATTTATTTGTCAGAGAGAGAGAGAGCACTCAAGCAGGGGGAACTGCAGGCAGAGGGAGAAGCAGACTCCCTGCTGAGCAGGGAGCCTGATGCGGGGGGACTCCATCCCGGGACCCTGGGATCATGACCTGAGCCTAAGGCAGATGCTTAACCCACTGAGCCACCCAGGCGCCCCTACACCAGCAATTTGAAGAGGGGAAATTTAATATGAAGAATTGTTAGCTTGCAAAAAGTAATTAACAACTAAAAGGGGTAAAAAGAGATTCCAGGAGGTAAAGAAGTAGTTAAGTACAGAAAGCAGCACCTGTCCCTAGGCTGAGAGAGTGCATAGGAAGGAACTTCAGACACTAAGAAGAAGCTCCCCCCCTCCCCCCCCCCCCCCCCCCCGCCCCAGGGGTTGAAATTCAGAACCTCTGAGGAGAGGATACACGTGGCTCCTTGGTGCTGGCGAATCTTGCTGGAGGGGTGGGTTGAGGCTGACCACTATTCCCCACACTTGCCAAATCTGCTGATGGTCTAGTGGAAACCTCACACCAGGGGGGAAAAAAAAGGAAAATCCCTGCCTCTTGTTCTGGCCCTTGCAGAGTCTCTCTAGTACCCTTTGTTGACAAAGCCTATATGATCTAGCCAGCAAAGGAGATGTGTTTACAGGGACCTGCTTTGGCATCACAAAGCAGGGCAAAGAAGGGTGGATTTGAAACTGTGAGACAATCAATTAATACCTGGCCCACCAACTTAACAGTGGCCCGAGGGGCCATATGTAGGCAGGTCAGAGTGATTGCGCCTGTCTCCTTGGAAAGTTCACTGTCTCAGAACCTGCCTGAGCTGTTCCTCCACATTTTCTTCCCACATATCATTGGAGAACAGTTGCTCTAGTCTTTTTGTTGGTCTGCTCAGGATTTCCATGGAACCAGATGGGGCGGCAGATGATTCCGCTGAGGGAAGCAATATTTTGGTTAATATCGTCTGCCCCTATTTTTTTCCACAATTAATTTCTTCCCAGTCTTATCATGTCCTTGAAGGAAGATTGTAGAGCTGCTATCTCTTCTGCTCACACACACTGCACCCTCAGTTTGATTTTCTAAGCCTTGGGATGCCGGGGGGGTCCCAGGATACCATGCATCTCCTGCTGGAGAATAGAGACTGTTTCCCTCTGTGTATGGACATCAGGGGTTCGTGCTTTCCCCCTGAACAAGGCTCTAAAACATCCCTGAAATTCCTCCTGTGTATTTTAATCAATATCAGCTTATTAAAGTTTCTCTTTCCTTACTTCTTCAGATCCTTCGCCTGAAAATACAGTGCCGCGCCTCTTCCACGTCTAGGGTTTCATCTTGCTGCGGGTAAGGATTCAGGATGTCATTTGGAGGTCTGCCCCTTTCAGGCAGGCCATTTCTAGTTTTGCTGCATGGGCATAATCGTAACCTTGTCGAAAGCAGCAGAGCTTGTTTCCGGGGAGAGGTGAGGTACGTTAAAGACAACAGGCTCTCTCATAGTCTGCATTGAACTACAGTTTGGGTCAGACAGTTTTTTAATTGGTTTGGGTTTTCAGTCCATTAAAGGAAAGCTCTGATTATGTTTTACAGCAGGGCCACTGGGCAAAAATCTGCTTTATCTGCACAACGACTGTGATTCCATTTCATTTGACCACACCATTGAAAGACACTTACTGTGTGCTAGGGAGCGGAGGCGTCCTCTGGGCTGCCCCCCCTCCGCCCCCGCCCCAGAGCACCTGATACACCACAGAGCCCTGAGGGAGGGCACTCAGGTGCACCGTCTGATGTTCGGTTAGCCACTTGGATAACTTCAACATCAGGCTTGGATCTTGCGAACACCAGGGTGGTCTCTGCGTTAAGAAAGCAGCATTTACAGACCCCAGATCCCAAAGTGAGCTGACTTCCCCCGACATCCCTGGCTTATGCAGGGAAAGCCAGATCTTTCAACTATAATAGCTGATTGAGGAGTAAGAAGGGAAACCATAGTCCCGGAACATTGCAGTGCCCATTGGAAGGAAAGCATGCAGGGCGCCAGTCGGTTAAGTGTCTGCCTTTGGCTCAGGTCCTGATCCGGGAGTCCTGGGATCTGAAGGAGCCCCAAATTGAGTTCCCTGCTCAGTGGGGAGTCTGCTTCTCCCTCTCCCTCTGCCCTTCCTCTCTCCCTCGCTCATTCTCTATCTCTCAAATAAATAAATATCTTTTTTTTTTTTTAAGGGAAGCATGCTTGCTAGTGTCTATGATTTGTTATCCAAAATAGTCTTAAAATGACAAAAAAAATTGAGGAGAAAGGAGGTAAATAACTAAGATTTTTAAAACCTACGAGCCTGGGGTCTGGATGGCACGCTGAAATGTTTCCTGTATGCATCAGTATCACTAAAAATAATTATATTGAAAAATCACTTCCAGCCTTGGGAAAACATCATTCAAAAGTAAAGGAGACTTTCTTTGCCTTTCAATCCTTTGTGATAGGGACTTATGTCCTAGAAGACCAGGCCAAGAAGACATTTATTTTTAAGATGCCAATCTATCCGTGTTTTAAGACTTCAAAAAATATTGATAGCTTCCTGGTCAAACTAAAGAGTCCACATGCTTTGTGGGCAAAAAATTATAAAAGGCATGTCTTTCCCTTGATTAAAATGTAAGTGCCTTACTAAATGCTGATCTCTTGAGGGTTGGCACCGTAGGCCTGTTTATGTTGCTATCCCTGATGCCAGCTTGGTACGACCTACAGTCAGCCATCAGCAAAGGCTAGGAAGGAAGGGAAGAGAGAAGAAAGAAAATGAAAGGAGGGAAGTGGAGGCAGGGAGAGGAAAGGGAGGGAGCCTTCAGACAGGGACTGAGGATGAATATAGCAGAAAAGAAGCCCTTCAAACAAGACCGAGAGACCGGGCAGAGAGTGATGGGTCAAAGGCGAGAGCTAGTTTGCCCTTTCTTCCTCCAGAATGTTTTTTTCTTCTTTGGGTTTTTTTTCTTGTTCTCCAACACATTTTGAGGGGTTCCATCTGCTTTTCATAGCTTCGTAGAATAAATATTTTCTGTAGTAAAGGGAGCAACAGGGGCTACCAAGAGGTGTCGCCTGACATGTCCCTTCCTGACTGCGCCATCCACCGAGGCTGTCACGGTGTGAGTGGAGGGAAAGGCGGGCATCCTTTTGTCCTTTAATTTTTCAGAGAATAAGGTACCTGGGAGCTGGATAAATATCTGTAAGGAAATTAAAGCTTTTTTGTATTAAAAAAGAGCCAAGTAAAGGTGAAGTCTTATTAGACAGGACACACTTGATGCACGTTACTGAGAACGGGGTCTTTTGTGGGCAATGCAAATGACTTTTGTCCTAATAACATTTTCATGATGCTAATTTAAAACATTCTTAAAGCCTCAATTAAAAACAAATGCACTTCTTTGACTTTTATGTTTTAAAAGAAGCCTAATTTTAAGACTATAATTGAGGATTAATTACACTGCCCTTTTCCATAGACCTCATAATAAAATACCATGCACTGTTTTCAACACTTACAGAAAGAATTTCAGCACTTGATTTTAAAGTAATTTTTCCTAAACTTTCTCTCAAAAGTAAATGATACTTAGAGTATAACCGTAAGTGTGTAACATTAATTAGCCAGGATTTCCTCTTAGGAGTGACACTTCTTTATCTGCCGTCTGAAAATAATAGATTAATTATTTTTTGGTGCTGTCTATATAACACGGGGGTTATGATTGCGGATTGAAATAAAAATAGTGCACCTTTCATATTCTAAATGTACCTTCTCCACACCCATTGTCATCCTGGGTTTCCTCTCTTGGAGTCGGGCTTGTCGACCTCTGAGAGCCCACGCCAAAACCCACACCTCAACCTGGGAGCCCCCAGGGACTCTTCTTCCCTTTACAGATCCCACAGTCCCGCCAGTTACCTGTCCTGTAGATCCTGTCTCCTTGTCATTTCTTCTCTCCGTTTGCTCCCCTCGTCCTCAGTGCACTGGGAGTTCTTATCAACCTTTGCCTGCGTGCTCCGGTGAGATGCTTTCTGGCATAGTCCCATCAGGAAAGGGAGGCATTCCATCTCCCCAGTGTATTATTTTTTAGACTTGATGAAATGAAATCCATGCACTATTTGTCTAACGTTTTTATACATTCGTAAAGATAAATTTTAGATACAGATGAATGACGCAATAATTTTTAAAAGCTGAATTTATTAACAGCACAAAAGCAATTTTCTCACAAATTATAGAAATGTGTTTACTTTTATTAAACATCTTACATTAAAAAATTTTAGGGGCGCCTGGGTATCGCAGTTGTTAAGCGTCTGCCTTCGGCTCAGGGCGTGATCCCGGCGTTCCGGGATCGAGTCCCACATCGGGCTCCTCCGCTGGGAGCCTGCTTCTTCTTCTCCCACTCCCCTGCTGTGTTCCCTCTCTCGCTGGCTGTCTCTCTGTCACATAAATAAATAAAATCTTTAAAAAAAAATTTTGTACATAAACTTTTTATTTAGTTTTATTTAACATACATGGAGAAAAGAGGACAAATCATCAAGTTTCTAGCTTGATGAAGTTTTGCAAAGTGAACATAGACATGTGACCATGTAATTTAAATTAGGTCCAGGAGATAGAACAAGAACATTACCAGAACTCAGAAGCTCCCCTGTGACCTCCCCTAGTCTGCACAGCCCCCACCCCCGCTGCCAAGGATAACCACTAGCCTGACCTCTGCCACCGCAGACGAAGACGACGTTTACTTGTTTTGAACTTTATATAGTAGTAAAATTGCACATCCTTCTCACGTCTGGCCTCTTTTGCTCAATGTGAAGTTTCTCAGCTTTATTCTCAGAAACTGATTTATTCTCATCCCTGAGACATCTTACTAGTTTGGGTGACTTCATCCTACCAATAGCTAACATCTCAAAGCACAACATACAATTTAGGTAAGGCTTTCTTTATTGATATAAAGTAATATTTCAAGTATAATGGACAATTTAAACTATTTTGGCCAGCATCTCATCAGATCTAAGCCTCCAACGTGGTCGAGGGAGAGTTTGGGCTAGGAGAAGAAGCATTAGCCATGACTTTTCCTTGTCCTTGAATTATTCGTATCCTCTACAATCTCATGTCTCTTTGCAGGAATCTTTTATAAACCATGTGTCCTCTTTGCCAGGGCTAGTTTAGCTGAAATTAGATAACATAAGCCATAAATCCACTTGACCAGGCACACAGTAGGTGCAATATACAGTCTAAAGTGTGTGAGATGAGGAGTGGCCCGCCAGCTCATCATGAAACCCTCACTACTGTTCTATCAGAGTAAGTAACACGTGGCTCATTGGCACGCGGAAAAAGTGAAGGTCTTCACATTAATTCACATATTAAACGTCAGTAAACCTTAATTTTTTTAGGAGACAATATAATAAATACATAGCAACAAGTTCCAATATTTCCTTCCCCTGCCCTAGTGGGTCAGTCTGCAGCCCTCCCCAGGGTATATCCTTCCCACTTTGGAAACCACTGCTGAAATAAAGGGCTGTAAGAGCTCCTGCCAGCTCTTTGCTAGCCTCTTATCCCACCGAAGTCTACCCTCCAAATAGCTGCTACAGCCTGTTTGTTAAATGCATATCTAATTAAGGTATTTCCTCGCTTGAAACTTCACTCCCCATCCCCCTTCATTAGCTTTACAAATTGCCTCCAGCCTTCACCGCCAAGCTCTTCATTCCTGCGCTTCAGACTGAGCTGTCCCCTCTGCAGAACTTCCCGGCTAGCCTCTGGTCATGCTAAACTGCCTATTGTTATCTTAACATAAGCCAGGCTGACCCAGGCCTCTTTAACTTTTGCTGCTTTGGCTTCCTTGCCCAGAAGGCACTCTTGCAACTTGCACGTGGGATGAATACTTTTGCATTTTTGCAACTCATCTTAAGAATCATCTTTTCCATGGAGTCTCTCTTTTTTAGCAGTGGGGTTTTTGCAGCCATCTTACGCAACAAGGCTCTGCCCTCTACTCCTGCCCCAGTTTCTGGTGCCAGCACCTTCTCAAAAGGTACATTCTGAACAGACAGTGATGGTTTACAAATGACCAAATTCATCAGGCTTATAAAAAAAAGTGACTGGTTCTCAAACTTTAGAGTTTAACACAATCATCTAGAAGGATTTTCAAAGCACAGACAGTTGGGTCTTACTCCCAGAATTTCTAATTCAGTCTTGTGCACTACACAGAAAACATATTCTAGAAACTTCCATCAGAGCTCCCTTACTCTAATGTTGGCAGTAGTGGAGCAACCTGGTTGAGGTGTGGATAGAGTGGTGCTGTGGAAAGATTATACGTCATATTTCAAAGACTAGATGCTAATAAGGTTTCTAGGCTGCAGCACTTGATATTCGGGCCTGGTAATTCTTTGTTGTGGGGAGCTGTTCTCTGTCCTGTGCATTGTGGGATGTTTACCACCATCCCTGGCCTCTATCCACTCATTGCAAGTAGCAATACCACCCTCATCCCCTCCCTGACCTCTCTCCAAAGCCCTCACCTCAGGCTGTAACAACCCAAAATTTCTTCAGACATTGCCAAATGTTCTATGGGGAGCAAAATCACCCCCAGTTGAGAAACACTGTGCTGGATTCATCGCTTCTTAGCTGTGTGATTTGGGCCTAATTAGGAAATGTCTCTGTATTTCAGTATTATCCATCCAGTGGGTATAATGCCCCATCTTGAAAGGCTTACATAAGCTGATGTGTACGAAGTGCCTCACTGGGCTCAGCTGGGCTCGCCCTGAAACTCCATATTCTCCTGGCTTCCAAACCCTAGACAATTACATTGCTTCATTTGCCTTTTTCTCCCTTTCATTGACTCTTCCGTTGCCTTCAGCCTGCTAATCCTCATGTTCTCCAAGGCTCATTTTTAATGACTCCAGTGGTTTCTTTGTGTAAATGACTATAAAATCTAGATCTCTAGGCCCCATCTCTTTCAACCTCCGATTGTGTGTCAGCGATGGCCTGTTGGATATTTGGACTTTGATTTTTCTTGCTGATAACTCAATTCAACATGTATGAAATGATTCATTCTATTCCTTTTTTTCTTTCTGATTTTCCTACTTAAATGCATCATTACTCTTTTTTTTTTTTTTTTAAAGATTATTTAATTTATTTGAGAGAGACAGAGCACACATTTGGGGCGGTGGGGCAGAGGGAGAGGGACAAGTAGACTCCCCACTGAGTGTGGAACCCACCTTGGGGCTCAATCCCAGGACTCTGAGATCATGACATGAGCAGAAGTCAGACACTAAACTGACTTGAGCCACCCAGGTGCCCCAAGGTTTTAACTTTAAAACCAAAACTGCAGGGGCGCCTGGGTGGCACAGCGGTTAAGCGTCTGCCTTTGGCTCAGGGAGTGATTCCGGCGTTATGGGATCGAGCCCCACATCAGGCTCCTCTGCTATGAGCCTGCTTCTTCCTCTCCCACTCCCCCTGCTTGTGTTCCCTCTCTCGCTGGCTGTCTCTATCTCTGTCAAATAAATAAATAAAATCTTAAAAAAAAATAAAAATAAAAATAAAAAAATAAAAACAAAACTGCAAATTAAAATTAGTTAAGTATTTTAATTAAATGTCTGCAAAACCTAACATGTTGTCAACTAATCAAATGCAAATCAACTTTTAGACAATTAGGTATAGATTATATTTAATGTGGGATTTGGGTTCCCTTGGGTAGGTTTGACAGAAGATGGGGTTGGGTTGCCACATTCAGTGCTTAGGCCCTGGGGACGGTGATAGTCTTGAACGGTTCTTCTGGAGAAGTCGGAAATTCAGTTTTAATGGGAAATGTTCTCATTTTAAATGTTGGCAACTTATTTATTTGCATTTTTTAAAAAGTATGTAGGCATTTGTGACAATATGGATAGACCTTGAAGGCGTTATGCTAAGGGAAATAAGTCAGAGAGGGAAAGACAAATACTGTACGATCTCACTTATATGTGGAATCTAAAAAAACTGAACTCATAAAAACGAAGAATAGAATGGTGATTGCCAGGGGGAATCGGGGAGATTTTGGTCAAAGGGTACAAACTTGCAACTAGAAGATGAGTAAGTTTTGGAGAATTCATGCACAGTGCAGTGATTATAGTCAACAATACTCTATTATATACTCCAGAGTTGCTAAGAGACTAGGTCATAAACGCTCTCACCACAAAAAAGAAATGGTAATTATGGGACATGATAGAGGCGTTAACTAACACTATTGTGGTAATCATACCGCAATAGATAAATGTACCAAACCGAACTTTGTACATCTTAAACCTACACAGTGTGATGTGCCAATTATATCTCAATTTAAAAAAATAGTACGTAGTCTAAATAAAATCTGCGGTGGGCCAGACCGGGCCCGTGGGCTACCAGTGTATGAATTTGATTTGACTGGTTTGGATTATTGAGATAGTCTTACGGATTTCTCCACCTTCATTCTTTTGACCCATCTTGTTCACAGATCTCCCTTCAAATTTTCTAAATCTTCAATCCATTTATCCACAGAGGAAGTACAAATTGCTAAACCTGACTTTCAAAAAATGACATCATTTTGCTTTTAATTACCTTTCCAACCTTATTTTTCATGATACCTGCTACAGGAATTCTGCACTGTATGCAGATTGGACAAGCCAGGTGAATTACAACCTCTAGATTTTCGCTGACACAGTTTCCCTCCCCTGGATGCCTGTATTTCTCTTCTCCATTTATTGAATTCTTCCAGGACTCTCAAACTCGCTTCCTGTCTGCATTCTCTGTAGATTCTTTCTTGAGCTTTCCAAACCAATGTTACCTCTTTCTGTGGTGTTTGTTGTCCCTAGCATTCCTTTGGTAGATAATTTATGCCCCTTTGTCATTTTAATTCATGTTCACGTGCATTTTGGTTTTGTCTCCTCAATAAATTATGATGATGGTGACGAATCTAGAGTAGTATATGCTGCTTCAAAGTCTAGAAAATTAACAAATCAGCGCATCCAAAGTCTAGAAAATTAACAAGTTAACGCATCCAAAGTCTAGAAAATTAAAAAATGTCCTTGAATAATAATAATACCATGACACCAAAATGGAGAGTCAATACGTAAAAAAGGTCATTACTCCAGCTGCCTGGGAACATTCCTAAGACTGATGGAATGTTGGACTGAATTGGCCAGATGTTCTGCTCAAAGTAAAATGTATTTTTTTTTAGAGTGAAAGTCTGTGACAAGAAAGATGAAGATTTTTTTTTTTTTTTGCTCCAAAGCTTCTACGTACGTACTTTTGTCTGCTAATGCCTTCTCCAGAAAGCAGTACAGATGAAATAGAGCCCCAACTTACAAAGTTTTGTATTGGATTGAATTTTCATTACTCAGTCACAGTTCTTAGTATCATATTGTCTATTACATTGTTACATGGTTCTTAGTATTATATTGTCTATCACATCATAATGTGCTTTAGGGCAAGTAGTAATCTATTATTTATATTTAATAAAAACTGATCCTCCATACATAACAAGTTCACATGTAAGGTACTGCCTCCCAAACCTTCCAAGAATCAGAGGTTACAGAATCTTTTCATCTCGCATCCGAGGGTTAACACTGAGTGCTGGCAGTGTCATTACTAGTGGGGGGGTGCTGACTTTGACCTTTGTTCCTTTTACTCAGTGTGAGATGCTCTCATACTCTTTGTGGCAATCTAATTTTGATGTTGGCTTCTTCTTTTTGTCTTCCTCAGCTCTACTCTCTTCAAATGACATCTCGTATTCCCTCTGTTAGTGAGAGTGGCCATGTTTTCCTACAACCAGCTTAGCTCCCCTTAATGAAGGGAAGCTTTGTCCATTAGTATTCCCAACTGGTTTCTAAAAATAAAGCCTAATACTTTCTGCAGGACAGGAGTTAAATCAGCCAGCCTACAATTTTCTGAACTGAGAGCATCCCTGGTTCTTTATTATTGTTACCTAGTTTCAAGTCCTTCAGAATTTCTCCTGAATTCCTGACTGATAGGACTCCAATTAAATCACCTTGGTGTTTAAGTGTTGTGCTGTAAATTTGGCCAATCAGGACTTTTTAAAATGAGTTAACACTCATTTTGACCATGTGACCAGTAGGTGTTGATGCTGCGGTCTTGTTCATTCTCTTGTTTTATGAGCAAATGAGCCTTGTGAGGAACACAAAGACGGTTTCCACTGCCTGCTTGCAGAAGCTGATGTACTTCTGATCCCCTAAAGAGCAGTTTGAAGTAAAATCAAGCAGAATACATTGAAAGTAGCTAGCTTGTTTATTTCTTTCATTTTGAGTTAAACATTTTTTTTTCTTTTTCTTTCTCATCCTAAGCTTAATGGTCCATTTCCAAACTGGAGTTAAGTAGCTGTGCGTTTACTGTCATCTTCCACCCATCTGCTCGTTGTCTGCTTGGGGCAAGTTTTCTGAAACAATTCCATTTCGTCAATTTCCACCTCATTTAAATACATTCAGAAAGCTGTGAGTTACTGTCCTGAACAGTCTTCCAAACTTTCAAATTAATCTGCCGTTTAAAAACCCTTTTTTTTCTTCGTTTTAACTTTTGCAACTTTTCTTTATTCAAGAACCCTTGAAGTTATTATAAATAACTCCAGCAGAGTGTGGCTCTCTACTTCTCTTACACCTGCCTTCCCTTTGGTCTTGTGCATTAGTAAAAGAAAAAATATCCAGTGTCTTGTTTCTTGCCTAAGCCATGAGTTTTTCCAATGTTACTTTAACCAGTTTGCTTAAAGTGGTAAATTTTTTCTAATATTCTATTTTTTATAGCATATAAAAATAAAGTAAAAACAATATGAGTTTGGGGTAGCAAATATCCTGATCAATAGGTAACTCTCACCAATTCTTCTTACTAGAATGGATGCAATCTTCAGGCATATAAATATTTTTCATGCCGAAGACGTGTGAGTCCAAGAACAGAGTGCATTTCTGATAAAAAGAATAGCTTCTGCACAAGCTATAGAATACAATAATGGAAACAGCATTGAGGGGGGTGTCTGGCTGGCTTGGATAGTGCAGCGTGCGACTTGATCCTGAGCCCCAAGTTGGGCCTAGAGCTTACTTAAAAAAAAAAAAAAAAAAAAAAGCATTGAGGAGAACTATGTGCTTAGAACTGTGCTAGGCACCGTGGAGGTATGATTTATAGTACGTTAGCATTCTTGTTGGAGGATAGACTTGGTATGGACATTTTTTTTTTTAAAGATTTTATTTATTTATTCGACAGAGATAGAGACAGCCAGCGAGAGAGGGAACACAAGCAGGGCGAGTGGGAGAGGAAGAAGCAGGCTCCTAGCGGAGGAGCCTGATGTGGGGCTCGATCCCAGAACGCCGGGATCACACCCTGAGCCGAAGGCAGACGCTTAACCGCTGTGCCACCCAGGCGCCCCTGATATGGACCTTTAAATGACAATATAAGGCAATATGTTGAGAGAAGTTACAAGGTAGTATTGGCACGAGTGGGTTGTGAGTGTCATTGGGTGAGAATGGTCAGAGATGTCTCCATGGAAGAGCCGACTAGAGCAGAATTTTGTGTGACGGGAGGATCCAGGCAAAGGACAAGGAGGGGGGCACCTTGGATGGGGACAGTGGTGGGACCGAGGCGTACAGGTGAGAAGCAGAAGATGTAGCAGGTCCCAGTGAGTACTATTGTCAGTTAGGAGTGAGATCTAATTTTGAAAAGGCATTTGGGGCCAGATTATGGAGGGCCTTGGCTGAAAATCAAAGGAATCTGGAGTTTATCTTTAGACCAATAAGATGCTATTGGATAAATTATTAATCTCTTTGTATTTCAGTTTACTATGAAGTTAGGATAATAATAGTTCCTATTTGCACAGAATTGTCGTGAGAAATAATTGAATTCATGTTGTAAAATTATTTGGTTCCTAGGGGCTCCTGTAGTAACTTTACAGCGATGTTGCTTATTAAAAAGTAAACACCATATTTTAACAAGAAAGAATAACTCTGAGTCACAAAAATTACAACCATAGCAAATGTGAATTAGTTGAAAACAGTGGTTGAAATGTTATCGGATACTCACCTTTAGGTTCATTGTGTAAGACATCGACTTGATTAAAAAGGAATTAAATTAGTTTTGTGAGCTGGAATGAATTTAGGGAAAAGGAAGGAAAATGAGAGGAGAGCCTGAGGTGATTCCCACTGTTTCTGGAAAGACTTCTTGCCAGGTAACCGGAGCTCTGTCATTCTCCTCTACATGACAACGCAGGTCACACTCTGCCTGACGCGGCCATCATATCCAGCGTAATCGCACTTTCTGAAACCAAACGGGCTGACTCAGTGTAATGACCTTACACACACATTCGTGTTCACAGAGTTGCTGAATGCAGTGGACCTGGCATCCATGGAACACAGTCTATTGTCTTAAAGAATAAAACACTTTAAAATCAAATGTTGGCAATCTGAGTGACAGTGTGGTATAATAGAATACGGGGATTTGGAGGGTGGAGGTCGCACAGCCATTGTTCAGCTGTGTACTTCCAAGCAAGTTAGTCAACCTTTCTGAGCTCCTTTTCTTCATCAGTAAAATAGTAACTATTCCAGAAGCCCACAGTGAGGATTCATGAAACAACGTATCTCAAATGACAACCGTGGCACCTGGCAGACAATAAGTAATGATCAGTGGTGTGTTGCAGGTGGCCCATATCAGCTCGCAAGAACTGACTGATAGATTATCAGGAATGTTGAGAGCTGGTTGCTAAGCACAGGCATTAACTTACAACTAAATTAGTTATATTAAAAACAATTGTAATATATACTCAAAGCATATCACTTTCTAATCATTTTATTATATTTTATTATCTGTCTATGCTCTGAGGCTACTCACATCTATTGTATCTGTAGAATGGAAATATTATGTAACCGTGTTCCACTGCACATTTCTTCCCAGCTCCGCATTCAATGACTTCTTGGTGGAGCTATTTGTACCATAGATATTGGCAAATTGCTACACATCAGGGCTTCCCCCCACCCCGCCCCACTCCTCTACCCTCCTGAAGAGAGCTGGTTGTTAAACATTTCCCAACACACCACTGGTAACAAAAAAAAACCCATTAGTTTTCTTACCTTTACGTACAGTGTGTGGCAGAGCGCATGGACGGTACACAGAATATGCTGGTGAAACCCAAGTCCTCAGTGGTTTTTTTTTTTTAATATTTATTTATTTATTTTAGTGCGTGAGTGCGGCAAGGGGCAGAGCGAGAGAATCTTCCAGCAGACTCGCTGCCCAGTGTGAAGCCCAAATTGGGGCTTAATCCCACCACCCATGAGATCACGACCTGAGCTGAAACCAAGAGTCCAACGCTCAGCCGGCTGAGCCAGCCAGGCGCCCTGAGTCTTCATTGTCCTTGATTGGATTCATTAATTAGACTCGTAGAGGTGGAAGGAATCTGAGACATAATCTCATTCAAGTCCTGAGGACATTGGGCAGGAGGGACTTAGGAGCCCTAGCCTGACGTTTGGGCTCAACCTGGATCCCACTCAGTCCTTGGCAGCTCTGTCCCAAGCTCCAGGTTTGCTCAATCATCTTGGGCCTCGCTCTCCTCCTCAGATACCTGGCAGCACTGCCAAGGGGGTCTCCCCTGCTGCCTCTGCCAGGCCCCTGTCTTGGGACCCTGAAGCTCTACTGTTTGGCCTCTCCCTTGTCCTTGCCAGGCCAACCTTGCTCTGCAGGGACAGCAACCCGCCAGGAGCAGATCCTTGCTATCTGCTGCCCACCCAGCACACCGGAGCCTCAGGATTTCACTCGCACCTGGATTCACTGCCCCCAGAGCCTGACATCACTGTTAGACTCAGTCTCCCAGACCAGACATGCCAGGACCCATGGTCATAATATCGCTACGCAAGCTACCAACTCCCACGTTTGGCCTGCCCCGCTGAGCCGCTTCCTCCCAGCCCCTGTTGCTGTGGGTAAGTCTGCCTCTGGGTCACGTATCCCGCTAGCCTTCCTTGTCTTTCTGTGGTTGGTCGAGGCAGGGAAGATCCTGTGACAAAATATGAAAAAAGTAGAACTACAAAGGGAAACTAGCTCTACCATACATTAACTTATACTGTAAAGCCTCTGTAACAAAGAGAGTTTGGTACTGGCTCCTTGGAGAAGTGGGTCATTCCAGAACCCACTGAAGAACCCAGTGGGGCAGGGAGAGTACGAGATGAACATGTGATGTCCTATGACCTTTTTTAATGGGGAAAGACCGGGGTCTTCTCCACTGAGATCAGGGACAGGCGCATTTCTACCAAGCTTTCAAAGACCGTGTGGTTCACGTGCTCTATAAACTACTTCTGAACAGGTGTCAACAAGCCCAGGCCCCCAGATCAAATCCGGCTCACTGCCCCCAGTTTTTGTAGATCAAGTTTAATTGGACAGTCACACACAGTCGCGGCCGCTTGTTTCCTTATTGTCTACGGCTGCATTTGGGAAAAGTTGAATAGTTGGAACAGAGACCATGTGGACCACAAAGCCTAAAATATTTACTGTCACTTACTATCGACCCGTTATGGAAAAAATGTGCTGATACCTGTTCTAACGTACTGAAGAGGAAGGAAAATTTTCTGACTCCTTGTAGGAGACCAGTTTAACGCTGATCTGTAAGCTGGATAAAGACAGTACGTGAGTGAGAACTGCAGACCAGTATCTTTCATGCACATTGAAGCATAAATACTCATGAAAATCTACCAAAGAAAATGTTTTTCTGAAACCTCACTGACGTTGTTTTGAGCAGAAACTTAGTAATTTTGTTCAGTGCCACACACTGTCTGTGTCATCTGTGTCATCACTGGTGGGGGCGGTTTTGGTATTTTGAGGTCACTGTGCTTCTTGTTGGGGATATGAACACAAATAAATTATAAATGATGCCCTCAATACACTTACTGTCCCCGGAGGAAGTAAACACTGAAAATATTTTGCTTGAAAGTGAGGCTGTTTATCAGGGTATAAATGGAAGGGGTAGAGGCCATTGCCAGGTCGGGGGTTCAAGGAAGGCAGTACCTTGAGGGTAGGCACATTGCCTTGTACCTTGCCTTGTTCACTTTTTTAAAGATGTTATTTATTTATTTATTTATTTATTTATTTATTTATTTGACAGAAAGAGAGCAGAAGAGGCAGAGGGAGAAGCAGGCTCCCCTCTAGGCAGGGACTCGATCCCGGGACCCTGGGATCATGACCCGACCTGAAGGCAGACACTTCACCAACTGAGCCACCAGGCGTCCCTGCCTTGTTCATACTGCCCATGTCGAACCTGGCACACCACTGTGAGTGGGAACCTTGGGTTGGGTACTGCAGTGACCCTTGTGTCCAGCACTGAGCCTGGTGCTTAGCTGCTTGTGGACAGCCACCTGTGCCATGCACCGTCGAGGTGCTCGTGCTCAGTACTCCGCCTGCTCTCAGCTCCTGGGGGTAGATGTCTTGCGCACCGGTTTTCCATGTGCCTAGCAGGGAGTCTGGTGCTCAGCTCCTTGTGGGCAGGCATCTTGTACTGTGCACTCTTGCATTCTTTGTGCCACGTGATAAGCTTAGAATAATCGCGTTCTTTGTACATCGCTCGTGGGGCCCACTTGTGAGCCTGGTGCATGACTCCCTGAGGTCAGCATTTTACATTGTGCCCTTTCAGGTTCCTCGTGCATCGTACTGAGTTTAGCACATGTAATTGGAATGATTCTCAGTTGAATCTTGAAGGGTCACAAGAGGTTCCCTAGGGAAAGGCAGGACGACAGGATTCTGGGTAAAAGAAGTAGCCTGAAAGAGGCAGGAATGTAAGTGTTGAGTTGTGTATTGACCCCCTCCTACTTTTATCCCTTTCTCCTATTATTTTCCCTTTGGATTTTTTGCCATCCCTGGCCAATGGGGTATGCAGACACATTTCCGGCGACCCGCTGAGACCTCTGCTTCCTGTTGGGGGCCACGTGCTGGGGGCCTTGGTTCCACTGGCCATAGAATGTGTGTCTTTGCAGTGAGATTAGCAGGGCTCAGGGAGTTTTCTCGGAGATGACTGTTAGGCTCAAGAAGAAGCAGAACACACACACACACACACACACACACACACACACACCCAGAATAAACAGAACAAGAGGCAACTTCCTTTAACTGACTCTCACATCCCCCCTGCTCTACCTAGAAACAGCTTTTTGTTATTTCATGGTTTTCTGCCGGAAGATGTCACGGGTGGGAAAATCTTCAGCAACCCTCCAAGTGTCAGAAACGTTCAAAGAGGAGAGAGAACATGTTCTGAAAGCTGAGTTAAAACCCCTCTCTCTTCTGAATGCCCTTCGCAGCCTCAGGTCTGGTCTTTTCCATTTGGCTTTTGAAGTTCTGTTATCTTTCAAGCTTAATTCCTCTTGGAGTGTGACCAACTTACTAGAAAAGTTACGTTTTTCAAAAGGAAGAGTGAAACCTGAGCATTTCCGTGGGAATCTGGGTGAGCAGTCCTGCACTTCCGCGGTTAGCATTTGCTCTGTTCTGAAGTGCCTTGTTGTGCAGGCCTGTGAGTCCCACGCTCTGGCTTCCCAAACAGACAAGGTCAAGCACCGTGAGTGTGCTACAGGGATCCCGCTCTCCATCCTGCCCATCCTGTCGTGCATGAGTTTAGGTCCGGGTGTATGAGACTGTGGCCTCTCAGAGGTCAGGGGGCCTACTACCATTTTCTGAGGTGTGGGTGTATGAAAAAATGAAACGTGTCAAAATAATGTGCTATGTGTCAGAGTTTTTCAGGTACTGCCATCTAATCTCATTCAGAGGTAACGCCACTGGTCTGACTTTGACCTCTTTGCCGTTGTGAGGTTTGGAGCCAGTGGCCCTTCTTGTACCTCCTGATGCGAGCGATGAGGCCTGCACTAAAAGCGAGTATCTACGAGCATCCGTAGTCGGGGGTCCCCGAGAGGCATCGGGCATCAGAAGCTACTTTTCAGCAAACAGTGATCTTTTGGTATTCTTGATATTATTTAAATAGTTATAGTTTTTCATTCACGATTTTTAAAAAATCGTTTACTATGTTAGAGTGTGAGTCTCAGGCCTGCACGCGATGGGGAGGTGGAGATGACATAATCCTTGTCCTAAAATTGCTTATGGAAGACATGTCAAACAAAGATACCATTCTCTTAATCATGCTGCGCGTATTAAGACAATAAAGTCAACATGTACATTTTAGAATAGAAAACAGTGGCTCTCCACCTGGGCTGCTTATCTGTACTACGAGGGGTAGGAATGGACATACACATTTTTCTTAGGTCTCTGCCAAAACTGCTTGTGAGATACTGAAATAAGCAGCCCAGTGGGCAGACATTAGCTATAGTACCCATCGTGCCCTGACAGCTGTGGTTCTATTGACTTGGGTGGATATTCAGGTCAAGATTGTTCTCTTCACAGCTGTGGCCTCTTCAGTTAGTGGATTTCCCAAAATCATTCGTTCACCAAAGTATGTTCCTAAAAGGTGTGTGGGTGTCTATATGATATAACCAATCAACTGAGACTCAAGAATCAGCTAGACTTGTGGAATGACAATTTCAATTTGCAAGTGTTTTTACCGTTAGCAGAAATAAGTGGGTCATCTATCATTTGGTTGTTTTACTTGTACATACAGGGCCTTCAATAATTAGTTCAATTAATATAATTCTTTCATTAATGTCTACTAATGATTTTCTAAACATGTCAAAGCAAATTAAAGTAGGTGCTTCTCCTACTCGATGACGAAGGAGTTACTGTGTGTTATTCTCCAGTGATCTGGTGGCTTGTGAACTGTCTACGTCTCATCCATCGTGTTGTGTCTGCACGTTCCCAGACTAAGATGCACTCACGTGCAAAAAGGTAGAAGTCAAGTGTAATTAAAAACACCACCAAAGAGCTCTCCTTCTATGAGACCAGTGACCTGAAAGGCTCACCTTTCATATTATAATCCCCTAAGCAGTGATACTCACAGTGTGGTTTACAATGATGAACGTGGCAATTAGCTTAGTGTTCTGAAATTCACAATTTTAATTCACACTTCATTAAGTGTAAAACCTAGCAGTTGAATCGAGAACATTTAGAGATCCACACTTACGGAGGGGCGAAGTCTCTTAGATAAATACAAGTTGGTATCTACTGCTTCACCATTTGTAGGAGGGCGTTAAGAAGTGAAGTGACTTGAACTGTTTCACCGGTGCCTGGCACGAGTAGGTAGAGAACAGAGTTCGAAGGTAGCTCTTGGTTCTTAGCATTTGTATCTAACAGCGCATTAAACAGATAAGGCGCATTTGGGAGCCCAGCAAAAGCCTGCACTATGCCCACTGCTGTTGGGTGGGTTGGCTGCCAGAGGTCTATTTGCATAGAGGACCTCCGACTCTCCTGGCAGAGAACCCACTCTAAGGGAAGAATAAGACAACCAAACACACTTAATCCAGCAGTAAAGCCTCCATCATCATAACGAAGGAGGATTTATTCATTCAGTCCGCGAATGTTTATTGAACACTTATCATGAGATTCTAAGTTTAACATGGTGTCTGTGACCCAGATTTGTCTCTGCTCTAGCCTGGCCTTATGGCGAGGGTGGGTTCCTGCTTCGTTGATACCCCATAGAAAGGTTTTGGTACTTTCTAAAAGTGAGAATAACAGAAGCATAGAAGGATACCTCCTCACACACATTCATACACTGGGGATGTGGAGGCTGGGGCCGTGCCCCCTGGGAAAGCCACACTGCCCGCTGGAGTTGGCTGGGGGGCTGAGACTGCCATCGCTGACAGGTGCACATTGGTGCTGGTTGGCTTGCCTGTCAGCGGAGCTCAGAAGCTCTCGAGGACTTCTGGGAATGCTTTGAGAGCCTGTTGCAGAGGCTGGGAGATGAGCCAGCCAGAGATATTAAAAAATAATTGATTTCACATAAAGGATTAAAAAAATTTTTTTTTAAGATTTTATTTATTTATTTGTCAGAGACAGAGAGAGCACAGCAGAGGGAGAGGCAGGCGGAGGGAGAAGCAGGCTCCCCGTGGAGCAGGGAGCCCGAAGCGGAATTTGATTTCAGGCCCCTGGGATCATGACCCGAAACGAAGACAGACGCCTCACCGACGGAGCCACCCAGGCGTCGCCACATAGAGAATTTTTAAGTTATTTCTCCAAATATTTCAAAGACATTGTTTGAAGGAGAACTTAAAAAGATTAAAGTGACTTTTTTGAAGATGATCCCCTAGTCAGCAATAATTTGGCCAATTTAACACACGGTTCAAAGTAAGGATTCGTGTGGCTGAAGTCAGCTGGTCAGTCCGTGCGTGTAAACACAGACGACGCTCGGTGGGTGTCGACTCCTTTGTAGCCTTTCCCATGAGGGGGCTGCGGGGCAAAGCCGAGCACTGGGCTATCCTGTCCTTGTGATTCTGACCGCTCACCTCAAACACCTTTTGTTTTTAGTGCTGTTTGAACCTTTAGCACTGAGCTCCCCAAGACATTTCCGGATCCCAGAGGGAGCCATCGATGCCACGTTCTCAGAGCTTGCGGCATGCGTCTGTGTCCCTACTGATTTCACACTATTTTTACATTAGTGCCTCAAACACGACTGCTACAGATAATAACGCCAAGTAAACATGTTGCTCATAGAGTTACCTTTAAGTTTAATTGTGCTTTCAGAGAAACTTGATACGGTTCAGGCGGAGGACTCATGGCAGTGCTGAAGCCAAAGTAACGGGATAATCACGTGGGGATGAGACACTGTTCCAGAACCGCTGAGAATCACACCCTGCATACGTGTGTCCATGCATGTGCACACAGTGGTGGCATGAATGATACTCCTGTGTGAGCACCTGCAGTATCCTCGAATTAGCAACGTTAAAACTTCTTATATTCGATGTAGCGACTCTTCAATTAGGCAAGATGTATTCTGTTATCAAAGTATTTGTTTTCAGATCAGTTGATGTGAAATAATAATTTATTTTTTCTTTTCTTTACGTATATTCACTTTGTTTGGCTGGACTATGACACCTTTGGAATGGAATTTTTAGAAGGCAGCTGTGCAAATTTGATAGGTAATCGCTAACAAAAGAATGGTTTTGATTAGTCCCATAATGAACCATTATCATTAGCTTCTTTCAGCAGGCTTACAAATACAAATACGCCCATACATATTACATGGGTACTAAATGTGTGTACATTTTAATTTTAATGCTAATTCATATTTTTATACAGATTCAATACACGTTACTATTCAAGGTTGATTAAGTACAAGAGGGTTGAAATACAGCCAATAAAACAAGATTAGAAAGAGATTAGAAACAAATTTTAATTAGAAAATCACCACCTCAAATCCTTTTAGGAAGTAGGCAGACATAAATAATAAAGAGAACCATTTAGAGACTTCTGGACAAGCAGCCCTGGGCTGGAAATCTGGAGGGCTGCATTCTGGTCTCACCTCTAACGCTGGCTTTTTCTAGTGACCTTTAGTAATTGTTTGCTAGATCTTTCAGAAGCTGGGAACATCTTAGGTGCTCAGTAAGTGCCCCTGAATTTCATTAATCCCAGGAGAGAGAATCTCAGGTCTTTGTTTTCCTTACAGGACAATTTTTGAGGCCATTTCGAGGAGGTTCTGGGACCAGTTTGAAAAAGACCAAGTCTCCTGGCTCTGATCTTTGGAGACTTCGGATATTCTGGATCAAGGCTAGATACTATGGCCTTGTGAAAAGACTGGAAATATTTTCTCTTTTTAGTGTACAAACCTTAATGTTAAAGATATTTAAAAATGTTACATAATCTATACCTTGTCATAAATGTCTCTGCAAGTTACCATGAAACTGGGTTTTTTTTTACCCTTTGAGCTTCAGTGGAAGTGTCCCAGAAGACATGAGACTCGCTCTGGTTTTTATCACCAGGGAATTGTCTACTCTAGGGTCACTCTGCCTGCATTCAAATGCCTTTGGGAACTTGCAAGGGTTCCCCTGTCCTTCAGGACTTCTGCTGGCTTTGTTTGGAAACGCCCTTTGTGACTGATGCCTGCTGCCCCGTCACCCTGAGAGAAGGAAGGAGCATCAGCTGCTTAAACACGCCACACTCGGTGAGCACTCTGGTTCTCCTCATTTCTTGTAGCTGTTTTCTACGGCCGCTGTACCGAATTACCTCGAGTCAGCGGTTGAAAACGACACTTGTTCTCCCATTTCTGTGGGTTTAGCAATCCCACACAAGTTCTGTTGGCCTAAATTAAGGTGTTGGCAGGTGTTCCCTTCTGGGTCTAGGGGAAATCCATGTCCTTGCCTTTCCGAGCTTCTAAAGGCTGCCCACGTTCCCTGGCTCCTGGTTCCCTCCCTCCATCGTCCCCTCCCTCCATCGTCAAAGCCAGCAATGCTGCATCTTCCTGGAAAGGACACGTGAAGCAGAATTCCGTGCATTCAGAAACGCTGGAGGTGAGCCAGCTCTTTGCCAAGTTACCAGTCTACGGGGAGCCCCTCACCCTCGTGGTGGACTTTTTCTAAAAGGGGGTGGCATGTGTGTTTAGAGACAACAGCCCTTTCACCAACAGCTCCCAGACCTGGTAGGCTGACATGGTTCACAGACTCCGAAGGGACAGAAGTAAGCCTATCAGGTACCAAGGCTGCCGCCGCCTACGTGCTGTGCCCAGAAGAGTATTTCTTCTCAACTGAGCTGCCTTTAAATAACAGACACTTGTTCGTGGGATACCGGTCAGGCGCTTTCTATGGGAACGCGTGTTGCTGTCTGCACGGTTCTGCCTCAACTCCCCACCCCATTCTGAGTCATTATGAAATAGCACTCTTATTCCTAAAAGGTACAATAAAATGTAATTAGAAAGAAATCTTTGAAAGTGCATTTGCATTTTGATTTGTAACATGCGTAGTAAGGCGCCGTTCATTAGAGCCTTACCAAATGATCCTATCTGGGCCTAAATTTCATCCTTGGCCTCGCTCTACAGGAAAGGCTTCCTATGAAAATTGATGAACAGATGCTAGGGGGCCCGAGGAACCTACTTAAGGGAACAGAATGTTTTGAAATACTTGAGTAACACCAATTTGGAAAAAAAAATGATGCCAGTGAAGAGGCTTTTATTTTGTAAAGCAGATGCAATTAGATATTTTTCAGTATATTGTTAGTATAGTTTTGCAGCTTATCCACTTGGGAATAATTGCAATGAATTTGCTTGAAGATATTCTCTACTTTCACCTTGCTAGCCCGAATTGCTAAGACTTTGCCATATTTAGTCATTTTCAGGGGGAAGGTTTTCGGCGAAGTTTTCTTTTTTGCTTACACTGTAGACTGCTCTCCCGAGGGGAGAGTGGCTGCTGAGTGCGCCGAAAGTACAAAAGACTTCAGCAGGAAGACGCTATTTACGATCATTTGAAATTCTCCATCCCTGGAAAATTCTCAAATTAGGCTTATGAAGGCAATCCAATTTAGCTAACTGCTAATTGGGGAAGGCAAAAGCTTACTGGCGGGGCTGGCATTTGGACTTCCCTGGTCCTCGGTTCCCACCTTCCCTCAGCAGCAATCTGCCTCCCGTGTCCCAGGTAACCCTCCTCACAGGGCCCTTCTACCAGGCGTGGCACCCAAACAGTGCTCTCGTGAGGCCCTGTCTGCCTCAGTGGCAATTAGTGACGGTCCTTGCTGGTCCCTTCACATAAAAGGTGCCAAACCTGAGATCAGATGTGATTATGACGGTTCACATGCCTTTGCTTTCTGATACCTGAGTAAGGACCCTAATGTCTTAGATGTTCCCTATAGGGCAGTAAAGTTAGTAGAAGAAGTGAGTGTGCCTTCATCAACGGAGGGCTTCCAGGAGGTGATTTCGGGTTGAGTAGGGGACGGACTTGGAACTGGGGATGTGCGTCTGTGGGTTTGTAGGTCTCTTTTCTCTCTGATCCCTCGGGACTCTAGTTCCTGTTTGTGTACTTATAATTGGAACGCCTTGGCTTCCAAAATTGCGTCATTTCAGCTTTTTTGGTCCAGCAGAAACTTCACCATTGCTTAAAGTTTTTTTTTTTTTTTTTTTTTCCTCTTTGCAGTTAGAACTGTTTCACAAAGCCGTATGGTGTCACCAAGCCTCCAGGAAGAACACAGAGATTTCATGATGTAGAAGGAATAACTTATTCAAGAGAGCCCTGGTACAGCTAACGTAATGAGCTGAGGATTTCTCTAGAGATCTGCTGCCTGTTTGATGACAACAGGAAACATTTTTCTGAACAAGGACGTTTAAAACCTGCAGTGGAAGCATGCTATTAAGTTATAGGATTTTTACTTCTCTCTATGTTGCTCAATCAGCCGTGGCTGTGGCTGTTTTTTTTTTTTTTTTTTTGGTGCAGTGAGACCTGCCTCTGAAACATTCTCCCAGGCCAGACCTTCTGCTTTAGGTCCCTGTGGGGAGGCTCCAAGGTTTAAAACGATTCTCAAACTTATTCAGGGAGTAGAACTATTGGAAATCGCAGAGCTTTTTTTCTGAGTGTGATGAAGAAATACTGGCTTACTGAGCCAAAAATAACCAATCAGGAAAGTCAGTATACATCAGGGGCGCCTGGGTGGCATAGCAGTTAAGCGTCTGCCTTTGGCTCAGGGCGTGATCCCGGCGTTCCGGGATCGAGCCCCACATTAGGCTCCTCCGCTACGAGCCTGCTTCTTCCTCTCCCACTCCCTCTGCTTGTGTTCCCTCTTTCGCTGGCTATCTCTCTCTCTCTGTCAAATAAATTAATTAAAAAAAAATCTTTAAAAAAAAAAGAAAAAGAAAAGTCAGTGTACGTCAAACAGAATCTTTGAATAAATGCTGAGATATATATTGTTGGTAGCAGCAGCAAAACTTAAGAAACATTTAGAATATAAAAGATTATCACTGACAAATTTCTCTTCATGATTTCAGAAAAATTTCTCTAGTTGCCTAGGAAAAGGCTGCCATTTTTCAGTTTGATTGTTTGAATACTCAGGCAGACTTTTGGAAATGTCCGTGCTCCGACGGGGTGTAATTTCACAGTTACTGGTACAAAACTGTATCAGCTGCAGAGTGCTCTAGAAGGAGTTCCAGTAGAATTGATGACAGCATGTGATTATGACCTTGAATGTAGTAGTCGGAGTTTAATGGCTCATTGACAGTTGAGGCACAGGGAAATCTAGTGTTACATTCATTACGTTTGATTTCATTCACGGCTTAAGGGAGAAGGGATTGGCATGTAGACCCGAGACACTCTCTCCAGAGTCACTGCAGGGTGAGTGAGAAGCTGGCCTGTCAGCGTGTGCTCGTGTCCTGCCTACGCCATGCTGAGAGAACGGCATCATTGCTAAGTGGAACGGGAGAGAGGATCACTAAGGCTGTAGCCTGAGAAGCAATATATACCGACACCGGAGGGGAAAGGGCTATTTATTTAGAAAAGTTCACCATCAAATCACTGGACAGGAGAAACAACTCATGGAGGAAATCAACACTTATTACAATCAAAAGGGAATCCATTGTCATTTGCTGATTTCTCTAGGCACTCGCAATGTGACGTCGCACACCACTCCCTCACACATCGTCTACCGGATAAAGAGCCATGATTGAGAAAAATCCATCTTTTTGCTGTTGTGGTTGACCCCTCTTTCCACGGTTTTCTGAATTCTATTTAAGCCTGATACAGTGTATCTGATGTTAGCACGTACCCAATTTAGCATTAATTCCTCTCGATGGAAATATGAGCCGTATGCGTACGTTAGTAATAGCAGCACTACGCATTTGATCATTTCGGAGCAGACGGATTATTTTGTTTTTTCATCTCCAAGAGGGAGTTCTGAGAGTTTGTATTCATTTTTGAAGCATCAGCAGCTTTCCATACAGAGGCCACACAAGGTTCCTAATCTTATTGTAGTTAATTTCTCGACTGGTCTGACTCTGATTAGAGGTTCAAATAAAACTGTGATTCTTCTATGCCTTGATTATGTTAAAGTATTTCTGTCTCTCCTGACACAGCAGCAATTGCATGTAAATTAACTGTTACAAAGTTGTAGCAGAAGAGCTCGTATTCTTTGAGGTGGCTATATTACTAGATTTCCAGATGGCTGAGATTTTTTTTTTTCTATAATATACTCAACCTCACTTCATAAAAACATTTTCACAAGGGTACAGAAATCCGACGGAGATGCGCACTTTCCAAGCGCGCTCATACGCACGTGAACAGCTTCGATGTGGGGGCAGCAGGGGGCGTGTAAAACACAATGAGTTAAAAAAAAAAAAAAGGTTGCACATAGAGTAATTTTAATCCATTCCATTTTTAAATACCACAATAAATTTAATTTTCACAATAAATTAAATAGCCATATTCAGTTTACAAAATAGAATTACTTAGTGTGAAACCAGTATTTACAACAATATACATTATATACATGACATTTCTCTTTGTCGACATAGAACATGGAAGTAAAAGGACTTTAACTTTCCAATGTGTGATTGACATGCTACAAGTGACACCATGGTCTATACGAGAAAACGATAGTGCAAAATCACCACAGGAACTTTGGGACAATGTCAATTTTATGAGATACGACATCTTTCAAATAATAAGAAAATAGTATTTTCTGTTTTCACGGCACCAATTCAGTGGCTGAATTAAAGAGCCAGCTTTCCCTTAGAAAAGAATGCATAACTGAATTCTCTACTTCCTGAAGCTTCTCAGCCATTGGTACATTTTCACACATAATCTTTTGGCTTAACTCTATGAAAATGGCGGGCGACAAATTCTGACTCAAAGGAAGACTACACTCTTTGAGAATAGCTGAAGTCACTTTCCCCCAATACCACCACCTCTTCTTTTTGTAAATAGCTTAAAAGATGCAACTACTTGGACAACAAATTATTTTTTGTAACTTTTCGATAGAAAAAGAATTGATCTTATATTTGGTCACACACTGTGTATGTACAAGGATACATGGAAAAACGACTTGGATAGTTGTGTCTACGAAAAGTGCATATTTTAATCTAGAGGAGACGTTGTGTGTCTCCAGCCACAACACATAGTGTTATATGACTTATTACTTTAGGGCCAGTTCAATGTCCTCCCAGTGATCTGGTAAAATTTTTGATTGAAAGGGTGAAAAAATTTGCGCAATTTGGTAATGACAGAGGGGTCCACCTCTGGATGAATGCGCCCCTTGCTGCCCGCCAGGCACTTATTAAAGATAATGTTAAATCGCAAGCAATAGAACCCTCTGGTAGCATTGAAATATAAATTGTACTGACTTATCCTCGGGGGAAGATTTAGGAACTTCTCCACGAGCTGAAGTTCTGGCAGAGGCTCTGTGATGAGGCGATCTCCATCGACAATGTGAAATTGCTCAATTGGAAAGTACTTTAACCACCTTTCCAGATGTTTGGTGTAGATGCTGGTTCTTACTGCCTTGTACTTTGTGTTCACTTCGCAGGTATTAGGGTCTATGGCCAGCTTCTCAAACTTGTAGTAAGTTTTATTCTTCCTCTCCTTCCCCTCTAGCACCTGAGTGTAATCGGAAATAGCTCTTGTGGTTGGCTCCCTGACAATGATCAACAGCTTGATGGATGAGTTCATTTTGTAAATCCTTTCCGGAACCTCCTCCGTGATAAAATATGCCGGGCTCTTTTCAATTGTGATTTGCTGTGGGTAGGAAAAAGGCATCTTTTTCCTGTACCACTCAATGCCCTTGGCATAATTCTCGTCATTGTCAAAAAAGTGGATTTCTTGAGAGGCTTTGACCACAGCTGGATGGAGGTTCAGCATCTCAAGCAGGGCCCGGGTGCCTCCTTTCCTCACCCCAATGATAATGGCCTTGGGGAGCTGCTGGACCAGGTCATGAAGGCGAACCTGATCCTTGGAAGCATTGCCCTTCCGGAACTCGTGCAGCAGGCCACGTTTAAACTGCAGGGCACGGAGAGGGAGCTCAGCCTGGCTGCGGGCTCCGAATCGGCCTTCAATGGGGCAAATGGGCTGTAGCCTGCAAGTGATAGAAAGAGGCTTTTAGAAGCTCATGGCGACTAACATGTCATTTTTCTGCTTCTCTAGTTGGAGTGAGACTTTAAATGCATAAATAAACCACCGGTTCTCAGCCTGCTGCAACCCATAATGAACATATGTTTGGGAAATTTTATTTTAAGGAACCTTGTATTAAATGGAGCACACATAATTGATGGGATTATTTTTATTAGTGCTCCTTAAAATTTTTATTCGCCAAGCACTTAATTGACTACAGCTTGTACTTATGTTCGCAGGACAGGACAGACAAGTGACACCAGCCACACTAATAGCCTTTTAACAGCTCACCAGTTACCATCATTTAAAAAATGTGAAAGGCAGACAATCATCTTCAGCTGGGAGGCGGAAGTCTGGCGGAGGCCACGCCTTTTGGGTTTCATGGGGTCCTATGTTCTTGCAGCTCAGCAGCACTCATGTGGCTCTTAGAAATCTCTGAGATCTCATCTGAATAGAGGTCCTAGTTTCTGCCCGTGGCTCGCTGTATCCTCTACCTGCAAAAATGCGATCTTGGCACTTGCTGAGCTTTTTGTTCTAATGAGAATTTCTGCTGTTGGCCTTGGGGACAGCTAGGCAAATCCTGTATTTCTTCTGCCTCTCTCTTTCTTTCTGTCTAAAGGAGTCGGGATTATGTTTTACTTTGCTGAATGTAGGAACAAACCCAATGCCATCAGCAAGGGCTGTCTATCACCTCCCACGCCTGGGACCAGAAATCAACCAGACCTTGGCAGAGCCAGAAGCTTTGGGTCCTCACTGCCAAGCCCATGGAAATCAGGGACTCGAGCGTAGGAAGGAAGGAATGCAATGGATGGAGCCAGAAAGGAGGATTTCCACTTCAGCACTGCTTTTTTCAGAGAGAAAGGTGTGGTAATAATCATAATGATATTAGACTAGAGTTACTGCTTGATTTGGCATGGCCAATGTCTATGGGTGGCATATGGAGTTTCCTTTTGGGTAACAGTCTGGAACCTAACTGAAATTCATTATCACTTCCCTAAGTTTATCTGAAAAGGCTTTTTAGCCTTCTTGCTAAGGGGTATAATATTAGTCAAAATGGCTGTTAAGCCAATCCTCCAACTGAAGTTTCTAGCTATCCTAATTATTTGGTGTCTATGTTCCCCTGTCTCTTGCTTTTCCCAAGAGACCCTATTGTCTCATTCTCATCTTCTGTAATGTTTATAGTTAAAGGGAGAAGAGGACAACTTTGTCATGCCACGGCATTCTACGGAACTGAGGGAAAGAGTTTGCCTGTTGTTTGAACGTCTATCATAATGCTTATGGAAAACTAGGCTCATATAGTATTTACTTGTGGTGTTTGTTTTTTATGATTTTATGCTCATTGTGGAAAACATGAAAATATGGAATAGTATAAAAATAATGGGTTCACATTTAATATTTTAGGGAAACATGAATTTTACTTTTATGAATTTGTTAACAAGATTAAGATGCTAGAGGTCTACGTGGAAGATATAAAAGTAGCAACACACACATAGTCCAAGACATTTTTAATTGTGACACTGATTGGGATATCACAAATTCATCTTTTAGCTCTTCTTGGGTTCTGGTTGAGAATTAAGCCCTAATCCCCTACAGCGTCCATTGAGTGTAATGGATGGACTTCTCTCCAATGCATCTAGAATGATGCTAGTACCATCCTTGGAGAGTGAGGAAGTAGTCAAATCCTTTTCTTTAAGGACTTAATTTTCTTGTAGAACTCTGGCCAAGAGAGGCTGAAACAGACCGTCTCTGTCCTGTTAGAGCAGGAAAGAATTTCCCTACTTCTAGAAAGGGCCATGCTTCCTTTCCGTCCTTCCTCTTTTATCTTCCACTTGGGAGCTCATATTCTGCAGAACAATTGCTTTTTTGACTTCCTAACTCACGATTGGAGAAAAGGTATTATTTCATTTCCCGAAGAGTAAATTCTGAGCATGGGCCTCAGACATGGAAAAAAACATGAAATCTTAGGACTGGAAGTGACAGCTCAGCCCCCCGCCCAGAGAGCAGGGTCTTCAGTTACTAAAGGATAGGACTAAGTGTGTGTCAATTTCAGACATAATTTTGTTCAAACTCTCAAATGAGAGGTTTTGGGAAAGCCCAAAAGCTATCCCACTAGAGACTAGACACCAAGTTAAAAATGAAAAGAATCATCGACTAAATAACTACTGTGTTAATGATCACTGGATCAACCACCCGATAAAAAGGAAATGACCGGAATCTAACTAAAGCTATTGGGAAGAACTTGACATAGAAGTTCCATTAGGGGGGGCGCCTGGGTGGCACGGCGGTTAGGTGTCTGCCTTCAGCTCGGGGCATGATCCCGGCGTTATGGGATCGAGCCCCACATCAGGCTCCTCCGCTATGAGACTGCTTCTTCCTCTCCCACTCCCCTGCTTGTGTTCCCTCTCTCACTGGCTGTCTATCTCTGTCAAATAAATAAAAACAAAATCTTTAAAAAAAAAAGAAGTTCCATTAGGGACATAGGACAGTGGTGCCCACCTGAAGGCTTTTCACTAATAAGTAAGTACCACGTTAGGGAATACTTGAAGTCAGTGACAAGCTCTGGATTATACCACTTCCCATACTTAGCAACCAGTGAGTGGGAAGTTCACTTAGGAATTTTGAGTTGAAAAGCATCAGAGGGGTTCACTTTACCAGTCAAAACTGACACTGGCTGAAGAAAATAAAAACCACTGCAATATTATTTGTTAAATAACCTAGTGATAAGATCTACAGATTAGAAAAGGAAAACCGTAAGGAAGATATTTTCATTTTAAGTGAGGCTACATTTACATGGAAAATGGGAATTGAATTCATGGAGAACATACTTCCGTCTTTCCAGTACAAGAATTAATTTTAAAGGGCAAAGAAGGGACGTTTGCCTTTCAGAAATTAACCTTTCTGTCTTTCCGATCATACCAAATGTGGGACAGTCCAGAGGTACTCAGTGTGAAGCCAGCTGGTACCTGCTGGGACGTCTGCAAGTCTAGGACCTCTCAACTGTTTGCTTACTTAGAGCCAAGTGCTAGTTCTGTAAATTTCCTCTCCCTGGATTTTTCCATTGTTTCTGGGCAATTACTCTGAGCGACAGCCTCCTCATCTGGTACTTTCAGCTCCTGGAAACCAGACCTAATTAACATGGTTAAAACTCCCCAAGCCTGCAGCCATCTTTCCAAGGCAATGGATTCCAAAGTTGATGAGCTCCTTTATAGGCACATATATAATCTTAACTCTCACGGTACCACATTAATTGCTCACTCATAAATTTCAAAATGAAGATAAAGGGATACAACATCACTATTTTGCGATGGCTAGAGGTCAACAACCAGATGCACACAGGCCACACTGAGCTCTGGTAAATGATACTTCTACTGTACACGGCTTTATCCCTTCTCTGAAAACAAATGTCCATGCACACAGAATACAAATGGATCTTGACGAACACCTTGGTTTGAGCAACTTGGAGCTCTTTCTTTTAAAGCCTCAATAAATCAAAATCAATACTGCAGAAAAGCATGTTTCTTGGGAATTTTGAGAGAGGAAAACAACTGGAGAGATTTAAGATTATATCCTAAGGAAGTTTAAATCAAGAGACACTTGCAGTCACACAGGCATAAGTCTGTATTTAATTACCTACCTATCCAAGCTCCCAACTCTGGCGACTAGATACAGGAGACTCCCAACGGCAAGGCTTCCCAGCACCAGGAGCTTCTGTCTCAGCCACGCCTGCTGTTTGAATAGCATGGCCCTCCATCAACCTTCAGGACTTCTGCAGCCTGAGAGATAAGGATAGAAGGGGACTCAATCAGCAGTCATCTCTAATAGGCTCTGTAGTTTGTCACAAAGCCACAGAAGGGGAGTACAGGCGATTAAGTGATGCTTCATGGAGAAAAGCTCCCATACCGACCTTGACCATGTTCAGGGTGTAACAGGGATTTACCCAAACTTGCCTTCCTTTTCCTGGCCCATGTTATAAGATCAAATACTAAACTAGGGGGAAGCTACTAACTAGACAGAACCTGCTGGGCAATTGTCAAAACAATGAACCAAAACATGAACCAAAATGCATATAACACATATATGTATGTATATGTATGTGTGTGTATATATATATGTGTGTGTGTGTGTGTGTGTGTGTGTGTACATGTATTTGTTGTTATTGTTAGTCATTCAAAGAACATTGATAAAATGAGCAACAGAGTAACCTGAGGCTTGCCAATAGGACAAACAGTAAACTGAAGGTTCTGCTCCAGAACACCCAGACAGATGTAGAAATTCCCACTCAGTAAGTGATCATTTGGGGCAGAGCGATGACATATATTTACTTGCACGGTTTTTTGTTTTGTTTTGTTCTAATTATGCAGGGGGCAAGATCACAAGCTAGTCCTTCACTCTCCGAGGTCATCAGTGGTAACTATCAGGACCTCAGATGTTGGAGGACAGTGTCTCCAAGTAACCTGATGTTGCCATTCGCCTCCTCTGCCCGGTCCTGGATTGGACTGACTGATTCTGGAAACATGCTCAGACTAGATTCCCCTGCTGTGTGACCCCCTCCTGGCTCTCAATGAATTCACACAGATTTGGTGATAGGGTCTCACTCTTCTATCATGACAGCAGCGTACCTGGAAGCTTTGTACTCTCATTCCTGAACTAAGGCTGGCCTAGGAGTGTAGGCTTTACTAGTGCTATTATTAAATTTGGGGGAAAATGCAAGCTTCCAATTCAGCCTTTCTTATTAAAAGTAAATCCAACCCCCCTTTCAAGGTAAGATTGTTTCTTATTGAAACTCAAAATAGTAACCTGAGAAGAGGGACTCCAGCAGTGGGCGATGGGTAGAAATTGTTTTCTTGCAATGGCATTTCCATGTTTGCTATGTGGAAAGGGATATACTAGGATTGCTTGACTGGCCTATTCATTCACTCATCAAGAGGTTACTGAGCATCAAGAACATTTACAGCGATTCTATTAGGTTTATGGAGAATTCCGAAAAAGATCCTGAAAGAGTTTTAGCCCTTGAAAAACTAATAATGGGCGAAAAAATTGCAAAACAACCAGAGAATGCAACCTAATTCATGATAACGTATAGATAAATGGTGTTGGAGGAAAGAAAATGAAGAAACGGCCGGGGATGTGAGCTCGTGGGAATGCTTTCTCTGTGGAATGTAGTACACGACCCCGTGAGGAGGCTGGAAGAAGGAATCCCAAAGGAGAGGTCCCAGCAGTATTTATCCAACACACGGTCAACAAATATTTATGGAACATGCCTTATGTGCCAGATTCTCTACCAGGTGCTAAAGAGACAGCGGCCAACATGGGAGTCTGTGGTCTGGTGGAGAAGACGGTTATTAAACCAGTAAACGTAGGATTCACATATACTTAGAGTAAGTTGTAATACCAATGGAAAATTACAGGATGCAACGAGAAAGAATAATAGGAGGAAGCCAGAAGGAGTGGCACTTGGCCTGACACCTGACAATGAGGAGCAGGTAGGGCAGCACGAGGGCAAAGTGGGTTTCAGGCAGAGGAACCAGCGTGCACCAAAGTACCGAGGGGGAAGAAGTCTGAGACACCAAGGAAGGCTGGCGTGGCTGGACACAGGAATTGAGGGGGACAGAGAAAGGGCCAGGAGCCAAACCACAGGGGAGGCAACAGAAAGGGTCTTTGCAGGCACGGCATGAGCCTGTGGTTCTGACTGAGCACATCTTGTGTGCAGGTAAAATGGGGAAGAGAAGGAAAAGAGGTATTTCAGGAAATTCTAAGAAAAACCCTATGAAGTTATTCCCACTTTATGAACAGGTAAAGCGAAGCTCGGGCAATTTTCTCTAACTTGCCCGTGATCACCCAACTGGCAGAGGTAACGTGAAGGCGAAGGCAGGAACTTGTGTAGTGTGATTCGGGGCTGCCGGAGAAAGAGTCAAATTTGTGTATCTCGAGGTTAATGTCAGAAGTCCGCAGCTGGAGCCACAGGCCTTTGGCACAGGGCTCTGGTCCCTGTTGAAATGCAAGTACTGCAGCACGAGGCTGGAGAAAAGGAAACTATGTTCAAGTTCCCTAATCACAGTCGCCTCTTAGTAGCTCTGTGACCTTTGGCGTGGCTGCTGAGATTCTTGGGGCCCCTCTTTCCCTATGTATAAGATGGGGACAGTCTCTGACCTCCCCACTCTGTAGGCCCACCGTGAGAATGAAGTAAGGTTTCTACAGGTACATCACTAGACACAGATTTACTGATATGATACCAACAGGAGGGAGTTTATGTCATCTGTTCTTCGTGTGTATTCGCAGAGTGAGAGAACAAGAGCTATTACGTAGTTGAAGAGGGCCAGCTACACACGGGACACATGAGAAGAGCCAAAGTAAAATGTGCTTGTCCCGTGGCCTGAGGGAGGGTCAGCAGCCTCACCCCCAGGAGCAACTGGGAGGGAGGCTGGGGGAGTCCGCGGCCTCCTTCCCTCTGGAAACGGAGCGGCCCCGCTCTCCTGCTTCACGCTACACCGCACAGGGCTCTGTCCACTTTCCCCAGCTCACGGGCGCCTGGGCCGTCTTGAGCTGCAGGTCACCGAGTCTCTAAGGCCCGGGCTACGTCCCTGCTCCCCGAGGGAAGGCCTCTCCGGCTGACGGCCCAGCGCGGTCACCTCCACCGGCATCTGCGTTCCGGCCCGGGCAGCCGCAGCCGCAGCGAGGCCCCCATGGCTCCGCGTGCTGCTGTAGCGTCGCCGCTGCCTGGTCTGAGGGTCTCCCCACTACTCCCAGCAAGGCGCTCCCCCTGCTCCCAGCAGTACCGGGAAGCTAGCCGAAGGGTGCTGAGCCCGGAATCTCGCTGCTTCGCTGCACGGGCTCCGGGTTCTCTACGGGGAGCTTGCAGAAACTTGAGAAAACGCGCACCTGCCACCACTTTCAGAGTCCAATTTAATGGATCTGAATCTCGCATCGTGTTTTTGTTTTGTTTTTGTTTTTTTTTTTTTTAGTCATAGTCATTTTCTACTGTATTTTTTTTTTCTCTTGAGTTGCCAGAGTTCAGTAAACTCTTTCTCCTTAATTTCTTCTTGCCCTGTCTTGTGCAGGCACGTAATGCCTCCCTTATTTCTTAACATTTGGGGATGTTCTCCTTGTGCATTTCCTATGGCCTGTATAGTCTACTCTTCCTCAGACAAGTTATTCTGCCCCTCATCTGTTTTTTGGTTATTCGCTGGATCAAGTCCGATCTCTCCTTGAAAGCGCAGGCCCTTCCCTCCCTCCGAGGGCCCAGCTTGGACGGTCAGCCTCCTTCCTTCTTGGTACTCCCCAACACCAGGCCCTGGGCCTTCCGGTCAGCTGCTTTACTGCTTCTCATACCTCTTCACTCCCATCTCTATGCTTCTGTCAGCTTCCTCACGGGCCCGGGATGGCTTTCCTGCATTTCCTCCTTCAAGACTCCCAGATCCTGTTAATAACTTCCTGGAGAGGGTGATCCTGGTGGACAGGCAATCTGGGGGGAAATCCCAATATACTGCCCATTAGTGGGGGGGAGTGGGTCAGGCCCACTGTGTAGATAATGACAGGAACGAAGCGTGATCGCTGGGCTTAGGGATAACACTGGGAAGACATTTGCATGTAGGGGGGAAATGACCGGGGCTATGAAGTCTGCGGAGGAAGGAGCCCGAGGTTTAGAAGACTATCACAACAAAGCTATGGAGCATATGCGTATCCTTGCACATGCCGTCTGGTAAACAGTAGGTAATGAAACTTTACCGAACATGAGGCCACTACTTTTTCCACTGCCATGGAGGATCTTTCACTGTCAAAAGCTCCAATAGTCCACCTGTAGACCCTCCCTGTATGGTAAGTCCAGCTGTCCCCATGGAGGTTTTGCTCCGTGGGATAAGCTGCCACTGCCAGTCCAGCTTCTGTCGGAGGTGCCCTCAAGAGGCCCACCGGGGGTTTCTCCAAACGTCTGTTTACACTCCCTCCCCTCCTTACGGCAGGGCCACAGCACCCTCCAAAGCATTCTCACGTCTACCAGGATGCTGAGGAGAACTACAGTTTTCACTCGAGAGCTCAGCTAACGTGAGCGAGCCGTCCGTGGGGAAGTGCAAAGACCCTGAGTAGCATTTTGGTTTAGTTTTATAATGGGAACTCTCTGAATTTTGGTACACTCATCTGTACAATGAAGATAATAATGTCTAGCTCACAGGGTTATTATGACATGAACCTTGAGTAAGACAATGTGCGATAGAACTTTATCAATATTCGGGCATGTTACAAAAATGCAGCATAACAAATATCTTCACGAGGCAGATATATTTGTCCTCATGATGCATTTTCAAGAGGAAGAGAATAAAATAAATGCAGTTCTCATTAATAATATAGATTGTGAAAAAATCAGCCTTTTTAAATATAAATAACTTTCAGTGGAAACTACTGTTAAATATTAGAATCCTAATGCTATATTCTCTCTTCAAAGGGAGATGGCAAAGTATGGCAAAGCAAAGAATTACCAAAAACAAAGAAAGCTAACATTTACTGTGTTAGGCAGAAATCTCTTGGAATTTTTCAGAACTGAAGAAGCCAAGCCAGTAGTTTCTAGTAAGTATGTCTAGGACACAGGAAGTGAGATCTCCTTCTGTTTTGGAATCAGCCTTAGACTATATACTAAGAGACAGTATCCTAGCAGCCCCTGAATAAACCCTGCTCAGGGACGACCAAAGGTACGTGGTTGATTTAACACTCAAGCTGCCTCTTCGGTTTCCGTACCCTCATGAAATGCTTGAGCATCTGCAGGGTGGGGTCTTCGAAGCTGGGAGCTGTTGCTCTTGGTCTGAGCATATAAGCCAAAGAGAAGCCACAGCATCCAAGGTTTGCCAAAATTAGTATTAAACTGGGGAGAAAGTGAACTGTTCCTCCAACCCCCAGGTTCCTTCCCTTTAGCTTTGTAAATTTAATGGATATCTTAATAATCTTTCATCCAGCAATCATACTGGTAATAGGCAATTTACATAAAATTAAAGTTTTTAAAAAGTTTATTATTTCTTTTTATGTATAAAAAAAAGGTTAAAGACCTACAACGACATTTAAGCCCTCCTTCATCTCCGGTTTTTAATCTCTCGGTGTTTTTCATTGGTGTGCCAGGAACAGCACAATTACAGTTTCTCCAGATTACTAAAGCTTCAATAGACCTGGTGTCTTAGCAGAACAAAGCGGAGTATCTAAATAACAGAGTACGTGGCCAGAAACGACACATTGTATAGACATCTGGCTGTTTCTTGAAAGCAGCACTAGGCAAAGAAACAAATGATTCCCAAGCTGAAACAAAGAAATAAGGGAACTAAAAAAAAAAAAATAATAATAAAGATATGTTCAAGTGCTGCTCAAAAGCTTGTAGACATGGTTACGGCAGGCCCCTGGTAGCAGTAAAAACAGTAACAGAAACAATAGCAGTGAAGTTCATTAAAAAGGACTGGACTCACATAGTAGAATGATTCCAAGGAAATCCCCACTGTCTGTTGAGTATTAGCTCATTGAACAACAGCCTTATGAAGCGGACAGGACTACACTTACCGAGCAGTATGCTTTCTGTTACTTTCTTTCACATTTGTTGTCCCATGTTATACAATGGATCTGTGAAGTATTATCTATTTTGTTTCTTTTCTTTCTTTCTTTCTTTCTTTCTTTCTTTCTTTCTTTCTTTCTTTCTTTCTTTCTTTCTTTCTTTCTTTCCTTCCTTCCTTCCATCCTTTCTTTCTTTCCCTTCCTTCCTTCCTTCCTTCCTTCCTTCCTTCCTTCCTTCCTTCCTTCTTAAAGATTTTGTTTATTTATTTGACACAGAGAGAGAGAGCGCACAAGCAGGGGGAGCAGCAGAGGGAGAGGGAGAAGCAGGCTCCCTGCTGAGCAGGGAGCCCAACGCGGGGCTTGATTCCAGGATCCCGGGATCATGACCTGAGCTGAAGGCAGATGCTTACCAATTGAGTCCCCCAGACCCCTTATTTTATTTTCTCTGATAGAAACCCAAGAGCAGAGAGATGAGCAGATTATGTACCCAATGGCATATGGCTGGTAACTGCAGAAGGAGAATTTAAATTCAGAATTTGCTGACCCCAAAGAACGTGGCCCCTTGATTACAATGCCTCTGGGAGACTCTTAAAAAATACTTGTTTATTGATTGATGAGAGCAGACAAAACCACTTAATGACACCCGGATTACCTGCCATTGAACCTTGAAGTAGAAGATGGGGAGGTGAGAAAAAGTAAAAGAAAAAAAGAGTTCCCACGGAGGGGCAGGTGACAGGGGTATTTTGGATGGTTTGAACCTGATAAAACAAAGGGAAAATATTAATAAGTGATGATAATGATGATGAAAATGAAAGGTACTCTTCTTATAGAAAAATAACGTTTTTAATACCTTACAAAGTGGTTTTCATATTCATTATACCATTTCTTTTACTTTCGTTTCTTCTGCTGTTTTGGTTGCTATGTTACTTACAACTTTTTAAAAATTTCCTTACTGTCCTTTCAGTTTTTGTTTTTTCTTGCACTGAAGGAGAAGTGAGGTCATTTGTAACATATAATGTCCTTGATTATTTATCTATTTAAAAATATTTATAGATTTATTTCCAGTATAGTTAACATACAGTGTTACATTAGTTTCAGGTGTACAGAACGGTGATTCAACAATTCCTTTCTCAGTGCTTATCATGAAAAGTGCACTCTTAATCTCCATCACCTATTTCATCCATCCCCCCCCCCCCCTCCTCTGGTAACCACCAGTTTGTTCTCTATATTTAAGAATCTGTTTTTTGGTTGTCTCTTTGTTTGTTTGTTTTGCTTCTTAAATTCCACATATGAGTGAAATCATATGGTATTTGTCTTTCTCTGAATGACATTTTTCATTTAGCATTATTCTTTTTAGCTCCATCCTCATCATTGCAAATGGCAAGACTGCATTCATTTTATGTATGAGTAATATACCATTGTAGATATACACCACCTCTTCTTTATCCATTTGTCTATCGATGGACACTTGGGTTGCTTCCATATCTTAGCTATTGTAAATAATGTTGCAATAAACATAGGGGTGCATATATCTTTTTGAATTACTGTTTTCATTTTCTTTGGGTAAATATGCTGTAGTGGAATTACTGGATCATATGGTAATTCTATTTTTACTTTTTTGAGGACCCTCCATAAAGATTTTGCACAGTGGCCAACAGGCACATGAAATGATGCCCATCATCGCCCATCAGCAGGGAGAGGCAAATCAAAAGCACCATGAAATACCATCACACACCTGTCAGAATGGCTAAAATCGAAACCACAAGAAACCACAAGTGTTGGCAAGGATGTGAAGAAAAAGGAACCCTCGTGCACTACTGGTGGGAATGCAACCTGATACAGCCACTGCAGAAAACAGTATGGAGGTTCCTCACCATACCATTTCTAAAAACCAACCAGAATCATGGGAACCTCACCTGTTCTCCCCATAATTCAAGAACTGACTTTCCTTTTGATACATTTTATAGTATATTATCAAACTAACACTGCTTTCTACTGCTGCTTGATTCAGATTCTTCTGTGCTGATCTCCATAAGATCTTGGTTAAATCTGTTACTGACCTCTCATTATCACCCCGTCCCCATCCTACCTTTGTCACCTCTTCCCCTCTCTATCTCAGTGAATGCCACCCTCTCTGTCCAGGGGGTTGCCCAAACTGAAAACCTCAGAGTTCCTTCTCGGCTCCATCTGGCCCCTCACATCCATTCAGCAGTAAAATTCTACCTCCAAAATATTACTAGACTCGACCTACTCCTCTGCATTATCATCTGTGACTGCCTTGCTTCAAGTCATGTTCCTTTTCCTTAGAGTATTATGGGCTCCTAGCTGGTCTCCCCACCATTACTTTTGTTCCTGCCTCAATTTGTTCTCCACACTGATGCCAGAGTGGTCTTTCTAAACAGAAATGTGATCATGTTGCCTTCAGGCTCAATACACTTTAATGTGTCCCTGTCATCCACATGGGTTCAGAAGGCCCTTGCTCCTTTCCACGGCAGCTCCACACAACCCCCAACGCCCGCATCTACAAACTTCAGCACGCGAAGCAACTTACATTTCTTTTCTTATCCTGTCTCATAGTTTACTTTTCTTTCCTCAGTTTCCTTAAAGAAATAAGAATTGGAAAAGCTCTTTCTACATGACATCAATAGCGTCCAGTGATGGCCCATCCATTGGAGTGCTGGAGCTGGTTTGTACTTGGCGGGCCAGTTGTTAACGCCATGATTAAGCATTACAGTCCAGGAATTCATGATTAAATAAATTAAAACAAAGGCAATAGATATTTAAAATCCCATTATTTCCCAATTATCATACTACATTTTACTATCATCTATGCTTGGAGATTAAGTCTATTGCATCTGTACAGTGAAGATACGACGGTGCACCTCTTCCTAATTCCACATTCAGTGAATTCATGTTGGTAGTTCAACACTAGACATGGAGGGAGAAAGGAGTTACACCACTGAAATTGACAATTACTAGAAATCATCCCTCTCCCCAAGAGCTGGTTGTTGAGTATTTACGAGTATGCCAATGATCATCCTCCATTCATTTTTCCTGGGCACAGTCATTAATTGGATCTTTCCTGAGTGCCCAGCACATGTGCAGTGTGGTACGGGGTGCAGTCACGGAAAGAAGGTGGGCGTCCCTCTCATGTTCCCCTTCTCTTTTAGCCTCTTCAGACTCCTGCCTTTCTGTAGGGGTCTGTTTTCATTTCTGAGGCCCCTGAAACCCCTTTCTGTTTTCACTTTTCTAGGTCTTTCTACTCAGCTTTTAGCACCTCCTCCCAGTTTCTCCCTGCATCTGCCACTGCCTATGTTCTCTAAATAACAGAACTTCAAAAGAATGCAGTGCCATTATTCATAGTAACATTGATAGCAAAAGTTCTTTAAAAATCTTATAAAGAGTGAACAAATCTATAAAATAATCTATAATTAGTTTGTATGCAAAATCATACCAAAAGCCGTCCAGTCTCGGCAGGCTAACATTTTCTTAAGTTGCAGTATTATTAACATGCTTCAAAACTTTCCTCTTTTTATTACCAGGGATACCTCCCTCCTTTGACTCTCAGATTTTCTTTTCAAGGCCAGAAGGGCTCCACCAAGTGCTGACCCTAAGATAACCACCTATGTCACGGGTCAACAAACGTTGACTGAGTGCCTACCATGGGCCGGGCACTGCAGACACCAAGAATAACATGGAGAACAAGAGCCACACGGACCATGCCTGTTGTAGGGTTCTAGTATTCAGGGCCAATTCTTGACAAACGTGTAAGGAAACTGCATCTTTCCTTAAACAAGAGCCCAGATCCTCTTAGAGGGCAGTGAAGGAAGAATCCCCACAGGCACAGGGTCTGCTGGACCTCAGAGACTCATCTCTTGGCCCGAAGGTCCACTTTCCCAATGGATGGTCCTTGCCTCCTATCCAGGTGGGTACAGGCAAACCACTCTCTAAGAGGTACTGTTCTTCCTTTAACAAGACTCCTCTTTTCAAAACCCTTGGCTGAGTGAAGACTTCACTGAGCCTATTTAGACCAGACTGCCAAATTGGGTGCTTGTGACCAAACAGGACTACTCAGAAGGATCCCATGCTCGGCTTAATGCTCGCTTGTCACGGTCCAGAAACTCTCAATTTCTGAACAAGAGGCCCCACATTTTCATTTTGCACTGGGCTGTACAAATCACGTATACAGTCCCGCAGTCAGACCTTCCAGCCTTGTGCACTGGCCAAAGCTCTGCACAGTGGCACCTCTTTCTTTTCCCAGACGCTGGGCTTCAAGAGGCAGATGTTGTCTGAAGGCCATCACGTAAGAACACAACTCTTCACGTCTTCTTACAGAGCTGGGAATTCCACTCCTCTTTACCTCTTTCAGTTCCGTGGTCTTCCCTGGGGCCCATATCTTCCCTGGGTGCCCAATACTGAACGTGGTGTCTGCCTTCAGGACACATGAAGCTTTACAGTCCTAAGTACAATATCCACAATAGAGCAAGTACCATACAAGGATGATGTTCACACACACACACACACACACACACACACACACACGTACACGCACATGCACACACAACAGCATAGGGGTTTCATTACGACAGATTAGTGGGGGGGGGTGGAATCCTGTGAAATGAAGAGGGCAGTGTCATCATCTCTAACATACAGATGGGAAAACAAGGAGACCTAAGGACTATAGGCATCTACTCCTCCCATGAGCAGGAAACTATCTCCCCATCCCATCCCCTCCTCCCTTCAAGGCAAAAAATCCTCAGGAAGTTCAAATTAAGTTACCCACCTGCTATGCAACCGTGGTTAAATCATTTCACCTCCCATATCTTTTTTTTTTTCACCCAAGAAAGAAAGGGCTTTGAAGGGATGAGTTCAGCAATCCCTTCTGGGTCTAAATTTCTCTTACTCTAAAAGATGCCACCAGTTGAGCGCTAAAGGAGTATTCTTGTAATGACAGGTTAATGGGTAAGGAAGTAAAGACAATTGCAGTGGGGGGAATTAGTGCCTGAGGTCAATCTCAATTTTTCTTATTATCCCCCAGTTTTAAACAGTTTGACCCCTTTCAAGATGGCTACATCACATTCTACTGCCTATTCCTGTGAAAAACAATCCTCTCATTCTAAGACATGAAATTTCTTTGAAAAGATACCGACACTTAAGAAAGATTCTACTGATTAGCTTTCAATTTGCCCAGCTGTCAGGGAACCCATAGGAATCACATTCTGAAAAAATTAACCAAGGGCAGCTGAGGAAAATTGTCACGAAGAATTCGCTTTTCTTCTATTATAACGATCACATAAGAGAGCTGTAATGAGAAAGAAACAAATGAAGAGAGTCACGAGAACAAGGGCATGGAAGCAGTGTTCTGCGTGTGTCAAGTCGAATGTGGAGATAGGGTGTAGATTACGAGGAAAATGGACACCATTTGTTAGTAGATTAAGCAGAAAATGTATCAGTCAGGATGCTCGTAATTGCTCTATCAAATGGCTAAGGAAGCTATTTAGCTCTTTGTTTCTTCAGTTAACCATGAAGGGTCAATGCTAGAAATGAAAAGGAAAAAAGTTGATGAATTATACAGAACTGCAGAGTTTATTACTGCACCGTGCTTAGTGCTTACCCTCCTGGGAAATACTGCAGGAGCAGCTTTGAGCAAATTCCAAATTTTCAAATGGGTTCTCCATTTCTTCCCTTCATTCAGCTTTTGATATCATGCATACATAATTTATCACACGCAGCTACCATTATTGTGTTAGCTTGAGTAGTCCTCTGGCTCTCTGTCTGCAGGAAGATACTCATTTTGCATTTGTAATGATCGAACTTAAAAGGAGCCAGTTAATTCTGCTTCTGTTCAGGGGTCTCATTTAGTAGAATAATGTCTTAAGGAAAGAGATGGGAACTGAATTGTGTTTTGGCATAGAATTCCAATTACTCTTAATCTCAGTATCTCATTGCTGTATGTAACTAATGTTTATGGAAGAAGGGTGTCTCTCCCCTGAAAGTTTCTTTTCACATCATTAAAGAGTTGTTGGAGTTTAGGAAATTGTCCTGCTGGTGAGTTTAGAAGTAGAATCTTTCCTTCTCTCATTTTGTGTTTATATAGAAAAGTGTGAGCTGGAGAGGTAACAAGTATACAGGTGTTTACGTTAATATATCATGGTCCACGCAGCTCATTCCAGTAATTTAGGCTCATGCTGTTAAAAAGGTCAAGTTAACTGGATAAGCTCTTCCCTCTGCCTTGCATAGCTAAAGTCAATTTTATAGTAATATTCGTTCTACTTGTCACACCCCCCAGTAAAATTCAGTGTAATAGTCACTACCACACAGAAAGTCAATTTTCAAGTCTTATTTCCTTTCCCACAAATGTTTTGTTTTTGGTGAGGATCGAAGAAACGATGTATTTTAATGCCATAAATAAATTAAAAGTATGCTGGTACTTTTATCATTAATTTTTTATTTGATTGGAGTTCTCATTATCCTTTCTCTGCAGTGACGTCTTCCTCTTTTAACCTAACATTAAGCTATATACTTTTATAAAAACTAAAAATGATGCTGATTTAATATTAAACATCTTAAGTGAAGAATTAAACCATTAGTAGACTGATTACACATAAATATGAATGTACATGTTTAAGTTACCAAGTTAGACTCAGAAAATTCAATATATTTCATGTAAAATTTAGAGAAATTTGAATGGGTACAACTTCCTGAAACCTTTACAGAAAGATTTCCTATTCTCTACTTAATCATCACAAAGGCACAATTCATAATACTACTATTCATCTGTGTGGCATTTTACAGTTTTTAAAGTTCTAGTTTAAACATTATTTTACTGGATTTTCACAACAAAGACACCAGGGACAACAATACCTACTTTATTCTCCATTCTATACAGAGAAAGTCAATGCCTGGTTCAGGTATGGCACCCATGTCCACCTAGCTAATGACTGGCAGAGCTCAAAATAAAATATAGCTGTATTGAACTTCAGTATTTATGCTGGGAAAATCCATCCTCTCTCTATGAAGACATGGCATTACTTTTAGTATCAGGACCTGATGTTCACTCATTAGTGCAAATCTAATCCTTGGATGCTACAGGTTTTGAAAGAGCGCTAAAGTAATTTTTGTTAAAGTATAAGACCTGGAAAGAAGGAAAGAGATATAAAGTAATTTGGAATGAACAAATGTTAATATTCTTTGTGTCTCTCTGGCTGGATCATCAGTTCCTCTCAGAAAAATATCCCAATAGGATAAAGATTACAATAGACTCATCAAGAATAGAAAAAGAGGAAATAAACCAGCTAATTGAATAACTCCTGAGTATAACAACTGTTATGCCAATTGTGAATTCAGAACATTAACTCCAATCACCTTCTCCCAACTAATATGTATACTTTTGGTCAGGATTTTCATTCTAGCCTGATTCCTCAATTCCTTGTAAATTACACAATATTTTCATTATTACCATTTTGCACAATTATTGCTGGTTTAGATTTATCTACATGTCTTATTATCAGACACTATTCTTTTTTTATTGTTATCAGCTTTATTGAGATATAATTCACATACCATGCAATCCACCCACTTAAGAGTATAAATTCAATGGATTTTAGTATATGTAGAGTTGTGCAACCACACCACAATCAATTTCAGAACATCCCCCCCTCCGAAAAGACACACTGCCCTTGAGTAGCTCCCCCTCCTCCACTTCTCTCCCCCAGCCCTAGGCACCACTCATCCGCTTTTTGCCTTAGTCTGCCTTCTTGCATCTCATTTTCCTTTTGCCAGAGTACAATTTCCTCTCCTTCAGCAAACAAATGTTATGACATTTCATATTGACTGCAGAAATATCTTCCTCCAGTTTTACTTCCCAAAGGGAAAAACAGGTAGTAGTATTTTCTTTATCTGTTTACTCCATTAGGATGATCTAATTTCTGAAAGATTTGTAGCTGTTGAACTAGTAGTGAGCTGAAATTTAGTTTGAAATAACAAATTACTAAAATGTTCTCTTCCAAAATTAGTATTTTTAAAAAGATGGGTTTTAAGAGGTAGTGTTCAGTAAGGCCTCTTAGGCTAGTAATCGTCTCCAGAACATAAAGAAAATAGGCGCTGGCAAAGCAGTCAGCACCAGGAGGCAAACAACTTCACTGGGACCAGGAGAATGTGCTGAGATGTTGTAATAAAGTCCTCGTTTATTGAGGTGTTAAAGAAAAAAAAAAATTGGACACTAGCTAAAGGTGGTTAAGACAGATTTTTTTCAGTACTACGACTGCAGCAGGGGAGAGACGTCAGTATAGAACTGAGCTTACCTCTGATGGGCAGAGGTGACTGGGAGTTTCAAATAAGAGGGAGAACGAGGGAGTGGGCAGGGAAGGGAGGGGGCTCCAGTAGAGCTGGGAAAGTGAACAATTATTGAGCGGGAACGGGGTCGGTCACTGTGATTAAGCCACCTGGGTTTGTTAACTGGTGCTTATCTGGAAGAAAAACATAGTTCTTATATCCTCAGGACAGGTAGTAGTTTTGCAAACTGGGGCAAAGCACCCAACAAATTACTCTCCCCCAGGGACGGGGAGGCAAGAGAGTGAGAGCTACCTCCCTGGAGGTCTGCAGTTCCAGATCCTTAAGGAGACAGTTCTGGGTGGTAGATTTGTTTGTTTGTTTGTTTTTTTAAAGATTTTATTTATTTATTTGACAGAGATAGAGACAGCCAGCGAGAGAGGGAACACAAGCAGGGGGAGTGGGAGAGGACGAAGCAGGCTCATAACGGAGGAGCCTGATGTGGGGCTCGATCCCAGAACTCTGGGATCATGCCCTGAGCTGAAGGCAGACGCTTAACCGCTGTGCCATCCAGGCGCCCCTTGGGTGGTAGATTTGTATCTCAAAGGCTCAAGAGAAAGGATTTATAATTACAAGTTTTCTACTCACTGCTTCAAGAGGGAGTTCATGGGCCCATGTCAGGTTTTGACTGGAAGAAACAGTAAATTCCACTGATGGCACTGAGTTGCAGGCAGGCATTTTAAGGAGGGCTGGGGTTATCCTAGGGACATGTCCTGAGGCTTCCTGAAGCCTCGCTAGAGTCTATGCAAGTCTCTTAGTGCGTGTGTGTGTGTGTGTGTGTGTGTGTGTGTGTGTGTGTGTGTGGTATGTGTGGTGTGGTGGCGGGAGGAGGGGGGACGAAAGTGTTTGTGCCGAGTGTCTGCAATCCTTAAGGACTAAGGTTGAGGCCTCACCGAGAAGAGGGCCCAAAGGAACCTGACTGGAGTTTAGTCAAGGAGAGCGGCTTCATCAGTGCCTCCCATGTGCTAGGTAACGGGTCTGCATGAGTACTTAGGTGATTCCTGTGTTCGTTTGTTTTTTGACTAGCAAATCAAAATGAAAGTTCCAAAATTTTCTTAGATGATCATTAAGAGTAATAGTGGTAGATATGACTTACTGGGCACTTCGTGGAGCCAGTTACACTAAGTTCATATGTTAAGTATTAAGTACTTAACATACATGATCCCTATAAATGGCTCTGTGAAGTTGGTTACTGTCAATAACCATTTAAAGAAACTTGCCCAAGTGGCAGAATCAGGAATCTTAATATTTCTAAGCCTGGCCTCTTAACAGTTATGTTATTTTAGTTTTAGCCTGATTATCATCTTAGCCTGAATATTCCCCTACCAATTGGACACTTTTACTATCGTTACTGTTTAATACAATAAACATTTGGATCATTACATTTTATTTGAAACAGAATTGCCTTTAGGAAAAGTCTTTAGGTGAACATTCACTGACTTTGTGTTTAAATATGACTGTCTTTTTTTCACGCTCATTTTTTAAGAATTTACTTATAATTTATAGTTTTATTTTTTAAATTTAAATTTAATTAATTAACATATTATTTGTTTCAGGGGTACGGGTCTGTGATTCATCAGTCTTATATAATACCCAGTGCTCATTACAACACATACCCTCTCCAGTGTCCATCACCCAGTTACCCCGCCCCTCCACCCCCCTCCCCTCCAGCAACCCTCAGTTTGTTTCCTATGATTAAGAGTCTCTTATAGTTTGTCTCCCTCTGTGGTTTCATCTTGTTTCATTTTTTCCTCTCTTCGCCTATGATCCTCTGCCTTATTTCTTAAATTCCACATATCATTCACGCTCATTTTTATAAAGAAGTCTGGGTATAGAATTCAAGGGAAGTGGTTATTATCTTGAAACACATTCTATTAAATGTATTATACCACTGTGTTCCAGTTTCCATTGGTGCCGATTCAAGTTGACAATCAGGCTGTCAGTTCTTTCAAAGCAATGTATCTTTCCACACTGCTTTTAAGATCTTCTCTTTCACTTTGGAGATCTGTGGCTTTACTACAGGTCCTGATGTAGAAGAAACTTTCATTTATCTGATTGGGCATTTATTAGGTTTCCTGGTTCTCAGGATTCATATGTTTCAATAGATTTGGAAAAAATAGGAATCATCATCTCATTGAGGATTCCTTTTTTCTGTTATTTCTACTTCCTTCTGAAGCTGATGAAATTTATGTTAAACCTTCTCATTCTATTTTCTATAATCCTTAACCTATGTTTTATATTTTCTACCTGTTTGGACAGAATTTTAGCTCATTTCTTTTCTTTCTTTCTTTTTAAAGACTTTTATTTATTAACTTAGAGAGAATGGGGGGAGGGGAAGAGGGAGAGAGAGAATCTCAAGCAGACTCCCTGCTGAGCACAGAGCTCGATGCAGGGCTCCATCTCACAACCCTGAGATCACGACCTGAGCCAAAATCAAGAGTTGGATGCTTAACTGACTAAGCGACCCAGGTGCCCCTCTAGTCAATTTCTTAAGATTTATCTCCCAGTTTCCTATGTTCACTACATCTAATCCTTTGGATAGTACATTCATTGAAATTTAAATTTCAATGATTATATATAACTTTCTAGAATCTAGTATTGTTCAAATATGGTTGGTCATTTTTTATGGTCTCATGTTCCCTGCTCAAATTTCCAAGCTTTTGGTAAATTTTATGAAACATAGCTATTTTATACTCTGTCAAAAATCTCATTATCTGAGACCTTTGGGTCTATTGTTTTACTCATAATGTCTTCTTTCCTTGTTTGCTCTGATTCTCACTCTGGGTCATTCATCTTCTAAGGAACTTTATTTTTTGTTATTCTTCGAAGGCTGGGTTGAGGTTGAATTTTCCAAAGGAGTTACAGATTTGCTTCCTTCTGCCAGTTGCATGAGGGAATGGTCTTCTGCGATCATGTATGATGAATTAGAACCCCATACTCAAGAGAGAACAAATTTGTGATTATGAATCTTCAGGGAATTTTGTCCTTTTATCTTGTGTCCAAATTGATTTCCTTATGGAACTAGGTTTTTTTTTCTAATTCCTTCTTACAATGACAAATATATAATCCTCTAGAATACTATTTTTATGAGTGTCTCAGTTTAGATTCCTTGCACTGATCAGGTCCTGTGCTTTTTCTCACAGCTGAGCCCACAAAACCATCAAAGTGGACACCACAGGATCCTAGAGTTTGGCAGAAACACTCAGAGTAATCCTTATTTGGCAATCATGTTTCCTGATTTTAACTCATTTGGGGACTCTGTTGATTCCTTACTTTCAAGCAGCCTTATAGATATAGTTATTTATTTACAGAGATCGACATATAGTTTAGTTATTTCAACATGTATTTTAGTTATTTCAGTAGCAAGTATGACACAGACTATTTGACCGTCCTGCCAGAAATGAGTGTCCTTTATTTTATTCCTTTTCCCTTAAACTCATACAAATTTCTCGCTCACCTACTTAATTACTCAGTCAGGAGAAAATCTCTCCCTTCATAGACATTCAAAGAAATGTTATTTCTTTGTTTCATCTTGTAAAGTGGCCAAAAATTTCTTTCAATTTACAAAGAAAAGGAAATGGATTCCTCTGAGATGTGCTCTGACGAGGTGGCAAAGGGCACTGAGACGGGGAAGGATTTTTCATGTCCCCCATGGCCTTTGTCCCTGATGTTATTTCTGTCATTATGTTACATTACAGAGCAAAAAGATTTTGTGGATTGTAATTAAGGTTGCTAATCAGTTGACCTTAAGATAAGGAAATCATCTAAGTGGGTATAATCTAATCAGAGGAACTCTTGTAAAGCGGGAAGTTCTCTTCAGCTGGTAGCTTAGTGTCCAAGCAAGACAAGGATTCAACTAGGAGCTGGAAGGTGCAAGGACTTGGAGAGCAGCCTCTCCGAACCGAGAGCAACTTCTGGCCAGCAGCCAGAACAAACAGGTGACCTCATTCCTACAACCACAAGGATCTAGATTTTGCCAACCATGACAATGAACCTGCAAGCAGATTCCCTCCACAGTCTCCAGATAAGAGCCCAGTCAAGCTGACAGCTTGATTTCAGCCTGTGAGACTCTCCACAGACACTCCAGTTGAACCCACCTGCACTTTTTTTTTTAAAAAGATTTATTGATTTTTATTTGAGAGAAAGAGAGAGGGAATGCTTGAGTGTGTGGGGGGGGGCGGGGGAAGCAGAGGGAGAGGGAGAGAGAGAATTCCAAGCAGACTTCACACTGAGCATGGAGCCTGACGTGGGGCTTGATCCCACAACCCTGAGATCACGACCCAAGCGGAAATCAAGAGTTGGATGCCCAATCGACTGAGCCACCCAGGCGCCCCTGCACCTGCGCTCCTGCCCTATGGAACTGTGAGCTTATAAATGGGTGCTGTTTTATGTCTCTATGTGTGCAGTCAGTTGTTGTGCAGCACTAAAAAACTAACATAGGCACATTTCCCTGTCATCTGTAGCTTTAAGAAAAAAAAAAGCAGTAGTGATTTTTCCCAGAAGCTTTCTTCTCAGGGAGTACTGAGCGCCAAACAGCAAAAGCTCACCTTCAAGAGAATACGCTGTACCCCTAACAATGCTAGCTCTTATGCTTAAACTTTGAACAGAGAAAATAATGCAATCGCATTTGCTATTGGCAAGAAAAGGTCAATTTAGTGGAATGTCAAATACCCTTCAGTGAAAAGGCAGATCATTACATCTGACACCAAGTAGTACTCTGAGTTATAATGTGCAAGCTACTGTCTTCATATTACTCCCTTAGAAACTGACCCCTCTGTGTTTTTTCTCAAGCTAAATCCATGTTCCCCAATACACCTGTGGGTCTGAAGTGGCTTCTCTACTAGATGACGCTCCGGGTCTCTGTAGCACGGTGGAACACTGTGCGTTTAATTAGATGATGACCTCCCCCACCCCCGATTTCTCTTTCCCCTCTCCAGCTTTATTTCTTTTTTTTTAATTAATATTTTTTATTATATTATGTTAGTCACCATACAGTATACTCCTAGTTTTTGATGTAAAGTTCCATGATTCATTACTTGCGTATAACACCCAGTGCACTATGCAATACGTGCCCTCCTTAATACCCATCACTGGCCTATCCCATTCCCCCACCCCCCTCCCCTCTGATGCCCTCAGTTTGTTTCCCAGAGTCCATAGTCTCTCATGGTTCATTCCCCCTTCTGTTTACCCCCCTTTCTTCTTCCCTTTCTTCTACCAATCTTCCTACTTCTTATGTTCCATAAACGAGTGAAACCATATGATAATTGTCTTTCTCTGCTTGACTTATTTCACTTAGCATTATCTCCTCCAGTCCCGTCCATGTTGCAGCAAATGTTGAGAAATTGTTCTTTCTGATGGCTGAGTAATATTCCATTATATATATGGACCACATCTTCTTAATCCAGTCATCTGTTGAAGGGCATCTCGGCTCCTTCCACGATTTAGCTATTGTGGACAATTCCAGCTTCATTTCTTAAGACATGCCCACACAGACCCTACCTCTGGCAAATATTCAGTATTTCAAAGACATGACAGATACCTTCCTAATTAACCTCATGCTCTTCCTTCCACTTTTCCATTTCCACTTGCAGAAATTGTACTTATCTTTCAATATTCAGCTCAGATGTCACTTCCCCCAAGAGCCTTTTCTAGATTCTTCCAGGCAGAATTGTATATTCCCTCTTTTGTGTTCCCAAAGCTTTTGCTCTTTGTTGTGTAAATGTCAACCTTCCCCATGTTATTGCTGAATTACTGTCTTTAAGAACAACTATTCATATATATGGATATATATACCCCCAAAGCTGGCACAGTTCACTAACAGATGTAGGATCCACATCTGTAAAACTGAGGCTCAGGTCCACTGAGATAAAATCAGGTGATGCAAAAGAATATATCTGCTTTTTCTTTAACTGTAGGAACTGGCTTGTTGCTCATTACTGGATTGTGCAGACTTGACATTTCTCTCAAACTTGTGTAATCTGCGAGTTGACCACCATAGTCCGTCCCCAATCACTTCAAGCCCAGATAATTTCAACAGGATCATCTCCCCATCTTGTGTCCACTCTACATACTAAAAATTTATTCAGCTGCCAAAAAATTGCTTTAGCTGAGCCACTCTCCATCTCAAAACCCAGCAGTGCCTCCCTGGAGCCTGAAGTCACATGGCACAGAATGACAGTCACAAGTCAAGAGCCACAAAGACAACATGAGATGTGGTGAAAGTGTTAAGTACCCATGGTTTTCAAAGGCATAGTATAGAAAGAATACAAAATATCTCATTAATAATGTTTTCTCTTGTTTATGTGTTAAGAAGATTATTTTCCTTGGACATCTGGGTGGCTCAGTCGGTTAAGCATCTGCCTTCAGCTCAGGTCATGATCCTGGGGTCCTGGGACTGAGTCCTGCGTTGGGCTCCCTGCTCCACAGGGAGCCAGCCTCTGCCTCTCTCTGTCTCTCATGAATAAATAAATAAAATCTTTTTTTTTTTTTAAAGAAGATATTTTGCTTGTACGGGGTAAAAGGAAAATATCACTAAAATTAATTTCACCTGTTCATTTTATCTTTTTTAATGAAGCCACTAAAATTTAAAAATTATATATATGGCTTGCATTATACCCTTTTAGGCAGTGCTAGCAAAGGGTGTAAAGTTCCAGTGCCTGAACTTGGCGTCGTGATTCACATGTGACATCAATGTTCTCTAAGAACCTCATCTCTCGTGTCTCGCACATGAAATGTCCATCATGGCCAGCATTTTTTCAGAAACCCTGTCCTTATTCTCTTCCTCTGCTCATACTATGTCCTACTTATCTTTCATTTTGCTTATCAAAATCCTATTCTTTCTTCCAGGCTCATGTTAGCCCCACTGTCTATAAGAAACCTTCGCTGGTCCTATCAACGAAAAAGATTTCTTTTTTCTTCTAAAGGTAGGATTCTGGTATCTTATTATTTGTGAATATATTTTGTCTCTTTTTTACGTAAGTGCTTAGGAAACAGGGGCTCTTCAACATGCCTGTCTGTGTATATATACCTCCACAAGTAACAGCACAGTGTCTTTCCTCAACAAATCTCAAAAAATGTGTGATGAATGAATTGAATGGAGGAATTCTATTTAGGAAATAGATCATATTCTATATACATATGTGTATATTTGTACTGACGTGTTTATGTGTGTGTATATACACACACATACTTATAAATATTTCATAATTTAATGAAGAGGGAAAGATCACCATGAAGACTCTGAGTCTTTGGAGAAGAATAAAGAATGGAAATCCACAGAGAGAGGGGTGCCTGGGTGGCTCAGTCGGTTAAACAGCTGTCTTTGGCTCAGGTTGTGATACCAGGGTCCTGGGATGGAGCCTTGCACTGGGCTCCCTGCTCAGCGGGGCGTCTACTTCTCCCTCTCCCTCTGTCCCTCTGTCCTGCTCATGCTGTCTCTCTCTCAAATAAATAAATGAATAAATAAAATCTTAAAAAAAAGAAAAAGAAATCCACAGAGAGAAAAAAGACTCAGAACATCAGAACTGGAAGAGACTGTGAAGAGCATTATGCCCATTCCCTTTGTCTCACAGATGAAGGCGTTCCAGCTGGAGAAGTTGAGAGATCCTGCTAGATGTAAGCCAGGTGCGAGGTAGACTGCTGTATCTGCTGTTCTTCGTGCAGGGCCTGACACTTAGGAGTGATGAACATTGGTCCGATGAATGAATGAATAATGCAAGGTAAGCACACCTAATGAACTGAAGCTAGACTATACATCTCCTGATTCAGGGGAGCGAGATTTCGACTCTACCACACAGAGAGGGCGAGGCAAGCTGGGAAGCAATAGGGAGGTATGTTTAAAACATTCTTCTTAGCCAACCATTAAATTAATCCTTTAATGTTTTCTTCTGACAACAGCATCTAGGCATATGTGGATTTACAAGAGTAAGTGATACCTTTCCTTCCTGTTCAGATGACCTTTCCAAAAAGTCAGTAGTGCTTATCTTCCTGCTCCTCATCCGTGCAGAAGAGAGTATGTGCTCTCAGCTATTGGAAAGAGCAGTGATGGATTTTCATTCATTTCCTTCATTCTTTCTTGTCCTGGCCCCTTTTGTGCATTTATTTGTTGGTTGGTATTATATGGAGCACTCCTCTCCCATTTATTATGTCCTAAAATTCTCAAAGCAAACTTACTAGGTATAATTAGCACCCCCCACTTTGAAATGTGGAACTCAGAGAAGTTAACTTAAACTGATCAAACATCATACAGCTAAGAAGTGATGAGGCTGTATGTGTCTTCTGTATTGTTTCCAAATATTCTGATTGCTTCCCCTATGATATTCCATGATTACTTATGAATAAGAACACCTGTTCATTATAGCTGGGGCAAGAGGTATTATTTGAGGCATGAGCAGAGGGAAGCAACTGGTCAACCTCATGACCTTAGCTTTACCAGTTAATCTCTTATTCTTCAAAATATTCTATTCTATTCTATTCTATTCTATTCTATTCTATTCTATTCTATTCTATTCTATTCTATTCTATTATTTGCTTATTTGGGGGATTGGAGGAGGGAGAGAGATAATTTTTTTGGGGGGGGGGGGAGAATCTTAGGCAGGTTTCACACCCAGCACGGAGCCTGGATCTCATGACCCTGAGATCATGACTTGAGCAGAAATCTAGAGTCAGAAGCTTAACCAACTGAGCGACCCAGGTGCTCCCAGAATATTCTCTTTAAAACACACCTTTTGGGGTTTAGTATGAGTGGAGAGAAAATAACATTTCCCTTAATAATTTTATCTGATATAGTAATCATCAGAATAACTGCTAAATTGACTCCCCAAAACTTTATATTCAGGGTCCACTTGCTATATTTCTGAAACTCCAGTGATGGGAAGAGAGTTATTGACATTTTTTGGGAACCCTGTACTTGTATAATTCCCCTTCTGCTAAAGATTAGGAGACCTGTGAAAGCTTGGAGCTTTTGAAATGTGAGGCTTAGGCTTTAATGATTTTTCTCTTTCAAAAAAGAAGGTGAAAAGAATGTAGGCTATGCTTTTAAACAGAATAGATAAGTAAAACAAAATTAATCAATAGATCTTAGTTGAGGTTGTTTACACAGGAGATCTGTGCATCTTGCACATTTTCCATCTGTGTAAGGCAATTTGCTTGTTGTTGTTCAGATGTGATTGACACAATCTGACAGTCTGGTTTATTAGTCTACTCTGTAAGTAATTGTATGTAAAATGCCAACAACATTTTTCCCACCTAGATCTCAGCAAGGAGACTTATTCTAAAGAGGTAAATGAATGTCTCAAGAGTTCTCCCTCCCCTCTGCCCTCCTTCTCTCCTCCCTTTTCTTCCTTTCTATTCTCATCCTGAACCTACTCATGAAAACAAAATTTAGAACATCACATATTATGGGAAAACTTGGTACTCATGCATAGTATCATGGGTATGCTATGTTCTACCATTTTATTTGGGAAGCAGGATGTAAATGTCTACTATTCCCTTATGCTGCAGCCCTGCTCCCCCCATTCCCCCACTTCCATTTTGGGTATGATGGACAGACTGAAAAAAGTGCCAATGAAATAAAAAGAAGCAGTTCCAAAAGACATGGACTTGCACTATGAAACCGTAGTGTCTCTTACTAGGAAGAAACTACCAAAGGAACAAGAAGTAAATAGTGAGTCATCTTGCTAATTAACCTGGACACAATGAACATTTCTGCAGCTGAAAGTCAGCAATAAAACTGGAGTTCTGTAGAATCATAATCTGCTATTTTCCTAATATCCACATGTCTAGCAATTTCAAGAATGTTTGTGTCAAATATTTGTTACAAATGCTAATACTGAGTTATTTAGGGGAAATACTTTCCATGTGGGAGAAAATAAGTATTGCCTTCATTTCATGGGCCTAATTATAACACCACTTTCTATTTTAGTCCTTATTTATTTTCCAATTCTTCGGGGATTGGGTAGTATTTAACAATGAAATAAGCAGTGCTCCAATGTCTAATTAAGATTTTCTTGTAAGATTAATAAGTCATGTCTCCTTAGCCCCACTGTATGAGAGGTGTTCATCTTCACCTTGGCATTCTAATCTTGAAATAAGTTTGTGGATCAAGTATTGAAGTATTGAAGGCAGTTGAACAAACAGTTTGATTAAAGCCATCAAGTCTTCAGATGCGAGTCCCAAATTATTGATTCAAAGGTATCTATGTAAATGCTTAGATAGGTCTTTTCAAATGTACTAAGCAATGGTCTAGATTGACCACTGGCAGAAGCCACCATCTTGGCCCTCCCCATTGAAGAAAGTGAAAATGTCTTTGCATATTTCTGAACTGCCTCTGTTTCTATGATGGAGGTTTTTTTTTCTTTTCTTTTCTGCACACTGGGGTAAAAGCACAGAAGAGCACAGCAGCCTCAGAACTGTTGTCAGTTTTCTGGTAGATCTGTGAGGGTTAAGCCATGCACATTTGCTGGCAGTGTCTTGAGAGGAATGGGCTCATTGACACAGTGACACGGCAGATGGTAAAACAATTTACTTGCAAACTCTTACTCAGTTAAAAAACATTTGAGAGTTTTCTCTTTATTTTTCAAAACTACAATGACTTACTAGGCAAAGAAGTGGTTAGTGAAGAAGAAATTAAAAGCCAAGTGTCCTCTCTTTGATCCTCAATCGCACTTTTGTAAAATCAGACAGTTGGGCTAGACAATCTCATAGGTCCTTCCGTTTTTAAGATCTAATCCACGCCACGGTCAGTTAATCCATGCCTTGCTCCAGGAAGCCAAGCCTTTATTCTTGTTAGCGAATCACACATAGTGCATCACACATAGTGGGTGCTCAGTAAATAGTTGTTGAATGAGTGAATAAATGAAGTGGGGCCTTGAAATGCACTGTAACAGCAACTGCTGAGTCTTTATAATGAGCTCAGCAGTGGGAAGCCTCTCCTCAAGGAATTCATAATATCATTGGGGAAATTAACTTAAATAATTGAAACTTAGAGAACCCACAGAGCAATCTGTGACAAATGGCACAATGTGTGAGGCTGGCTGAATGGATTGCAAGAGCTTAGAGAAAGTCCTGCAGATCTCAGATACGATTTGGTAGCCATTTTGGTTTTGGCAGAAGGCAAATAAAAATAAATATGTATATACTTGCTAGACGTCAGATATTTCTTATATAGGTACATTTAATATATATATATATATATATATATATATATATATTTAATCCTTATAAAACCGTAAGATTGGTATAAGCATTCACATTTTGCTGGTAAGTGAACTAAGGCTTGAGGAAGTTCAATAACTAGTCCAAGGCCACACAGCTAACAAATGATGGAAAAGGAATTTGAACCCAGAACTGACGGGCTTTAAAGACCATGGTCCTCCACATGCACCTAGCTGCCTGCACAGGAAGTACACTGGGTCGTGGGAGATGCTGGGTCTCCTGCAGAATACTGCATCTCTTATCAAGCTGTTGTCTTGTCAAGCAGGTGAATGCGCGTCTGCCTACCCTCTTTGCTCACCTATCCCTACAGACACGGAGCCTGAGAAAATCCTTGCACATGGCCTCTCTTGTCCTCTAGGATTTTGTTTTCTTGGATACTTTTTGTCTGCCCCTTTCTGCTTGTCTTGACTCTTGATATTTACATTTATCCAGGCTAACCAAGCCGGCTTGACTCTGGGGATTGGTTTTGACTTCTAGGACGTGATAACATCATTGCTCATTACACCCACCTTTTTCTAACCTTCTGGTTCTGCCCTGTCTGCTACCTTCTGAGTTATGTTATATATTTGTTTTTTCTTTTTTCCTTTCCTTTCCTTTCCTTTCCTTTCCTTTCCTTTCCTTTCCTTTCCCTTTCTTTCTTTCTTTCTTTCTTTCTTTCTTTCTTTCTTTCTTTCTTTCTTTCTTTCTTCTATTATATACACCTGGCTTTTCCCTCATTCTTTACGTGGACTCCCTGGTGTTTGATGTCTATTCAACAGGGTAGGAATGATCCAAGCTGGGGGTACACTATGAGCAGTGATAAAGAAACAGAAACAAGGTTGCCTTGCAGTGACCAAAAGGACATTATTTGGAGGGGTAAAGATGGTCTGTACTGAAGAATGGAAGTTAGATTGAATGGAAGGTGTATTAGATGACAGATCTTTGAAAAAGCCAGACATGAGTGTATATAGATGGTAGTATAGGAAACAGAACAGCACAAATAATTGGAAAAAACCCTGCTTGTTAGAAGTTGTTTATATAGAAGCAAAGTTCATTCTGGAATACCACTGACAGAGAGGGGAGGAAATACGAGCATAGGGACAGCAGGCAGGAGGCTGACGCTGATTTATCCAGACATGACACATAACAGCTCACCCTAGGGAGAGGTGTGACTGGAGAAGAAGGGTGAGCAGAGCAGGTATTTTGAAGAAAAGATAATTAGAAGTTGGAAGAAGACTAGGTATAATCTAAGGCATTTTAGGATTGTCTCTAGTTTTCAAAAAGTCATGGTTTTTTGAGGGGAAGTTCATGAAAGAGGTGCCCAAAGAAAGGATTTAAAGTCAGTTCTAATGTGTCACTAAATAGCCATGTCAATCAAACTTCAGAGTGGACAGGAAGCAACGAGCAACAATCCTATGTAATATCATTTGGAAGGAGGTGTTCCTGGATTTTGCTCATTTATAGTTTCCAAACAATGAACTGAAGTTTTTCAGAGGCATATGAAACTCCAAAGACTGAATTTTTATTAGATGTATGATATAACCCCTCCTGAATGGATGTTGAAGATCAGAAAGAATAGAGTTATTCCTCCCCCACCCACTTCTATGACACATACTTTCAGGATATATATTCTTATTCTCATGATCATGAGCCAGTGTAATAATGGTCAAAGTTATAATATAATGGAATTTCCTTGAATTGGCAGTTGGAAGTAAAGACATCCAGAAATCTCACATTTTTAAACTTTATAAAAAGGCTCATGTGATGGACACACTGGGGTGGCTCCCATGATCCCTGGTCCCTGATGTTTGTACCATTGTATAATCCCTTCCACCTGAGTATGGGTGGGACCTATGACTTGCTTCTAACCACAAGAATACGGTGAAGATGATGGGATATCATTCTTGCGATTTTGTTGCATTATATAAGACTGTCTTGCTATCAGGCTTGCTCTAAGTCTCCATTGCTGGTTTTGAAGAAGGGAGCTACCATGAACCCTCAGCTGCAAGAAACTGAAGGCTGGCAATACTCACATGGGCAGGAAAGCTTACAGTTTCGTAGGCGAGCCTCCAGAGGAGAACCAAGCTCTGGCTGGCACCCTGACTGCAGCCGGGCGGGACTGGAGAGCCCAGCTGAGCCGTGCGCAGGCTCCTGACCCAAAGGACTGATGAGATAATACATGTGTATTGTCTTAAGCGGCTAAGTATGTGGCCATTTGTTACACATCCTGCAAGACTGATAGAGTTCACTTTACTCCTTCTCTCTTATCGGCTCTACGAACCAGTGATTAGCGCTTCCATCTTCCCAGTCCCCCGCAGGAGGCCGAGGAGTCATTCTGGTCTTCTCTTCATCTTTTATGCCCAACATCTAACATCTAACCATTATGCACAATCCAT